>NC_084793.1:207177075-207480105 GCF_963169125.1 Humulus lupulus
AAGGCAAGGGTAGGCTGAGTCAACCATGAGTTGGAGAGCTCTGGGGGCGAGGTTTACATTGTCAGCTGCTCGGCCGCCACGGTCGAGGAATTATACAGGGACAGAAACCTAAAATGTATATTTTGCCATTAGAGTGGCTTGAATTATTTGTAACTCTTGGAATTTGCTGTAACTAAGTCATCTAAACCCTGTTTTGAGTTTCCATGTATTAAAGTGTCATTTTTAATGAAAATAGACTGTTTGTGACCAAAATCTTTTATTCCTAATCCGTTGATGACGTTGGATTCTCATTTTGTTTAAATGACTTGATTAGCAAGTCTTGCACTATTTTAAACACACAGTGTAACAGTTTTGGTTATCCAGGGCGTTACATCTGGCGTACCACGAGCTTAACGTAATGTTAGCTCGCGCCTTTTGATGCCATATTACACAATGGTTCTAGGTGGTAAGTTGCTAAATGACTCATCAGCTCGAGCTATTTTTCTAAGGGGTCGTACTGAATTTCCTCGGATGAAAGGTGGACACGTGGAATGTTGATTATGGCTTTTAGCTAGGTCGCTGTACCCGAGCTGCCTCAATAAGGTACGTGCTGATTTTCAAGGTGTACAAAAGCTATTGTTGTTTTTTTAAAAATAGACTAAAAGTTTTGAAATTTAATTTCTGGGATAATTTTTGTAAAAAATTGCTACAAATTCATGAAATTAGCTATAACTTAATTATACTTAATATCAAACTACTATTGGAATAATATTAAGTTTAATTCTACATTCAACCATTTTATATTAAGAATATATTAATGTAAGAGATTTCTTTGGATATTTATTAGAAATATATGTTAAAATTATTTTTTATATGTAACAATAATTTTGTAAATGATGTTACAATAATGTTTAATTGTTTACATTATTAAATTAGTAATAATTTGTTTAAAGAAAATATTTAAGTTTTTTTTGTTTTACTTTTTTAACAATAAATTTCAAAATAATTTAACTAGACCATGTATAAATTTTTGATGCAAGCTTAACCATATATAAGCCTAAATATAATATAAACGTAAATTTTAGTTTATTATCAAAAATAAAAAATAACCAGGTCGGAGATTTGAGTTTGGATGGCCTCCGTGTATAATGAATTCAGGTAAGGTAAATTTGTAAATTCGTAAAAACATTTAGATACATTATATTTCGATTTTTTTTTATAATTTACGGTATATATGTTAAATTTTTTTATCAATGCAAAGGCACTGTCAATAGATATCTATTTGTCTGAAAAAAATGTCTGAAGGAGAGTCTGTCGCTAGCAGCTCTCAAGTTGTAGTGAAACACATTTGTACACTGGCCGCCCAAAAGAAAATTTCTGCCACACATGAATAGATAGGGTAGATGAAATTATTATTTTTGAATGAGTCATCAGTCATGTTGCTTTCGAGCTGGCAAGTTTTAGTAGCTTATAGTTAAGAAAAATACTTTTTATTATAAAATATTTTTATTGCATGGGTCCCACACCTCCAAGAAATGTTAATTTGACATATTTTATTGAAAAAAGAATTAGCATAATTTATCTCACCGTTATTCATATTTTTTGTTTTGGACAAACCCCTTATTCACATGTTTATGTATCAGTCAGTTACCAAAAAGTATTAACTTCTCGGGTAGAAAAGCTTCAATCATCCTTTGGCTAAGTTTATTTTAAGTTTTTTTTAGTTTTTAGAATTATTAAAATAATGTTTGAATAAAAAATAAAAAATACTTTTTTAATTTAAAATGTTTCTTTTAGAAAAGTTGGGATTCTTAACTTATTTTAAGTTTTGAAAAGTTTTTTTTTTAAATTAGAATAATTTTATTATTCTTAATTTACTGTTAAATTTTTTTATAAGTAATATCTAAATATTTTTAATTTTCCATTAAAAAAATGTTTGTATAATAGTTGGAAAAAAAACTAAAGTTTCTACTTATAAGGTTATGCTTTCTTTGCCAAAAGGAACTACTATCTTCCAGCTTTTTTTTTAAGAAAAAATTATATATTAATTCATGGTAGTTGAATAAAATCTGCAACTATATTCAGTCATCTTCTTCACCTTCAATCCCAAACTATACATCAAATTTCGAAATTTTAAACTCAAATACAAACTCAAAAACTAAATCAAACCTACGAAACATAATAAAATTTTTAATACTCACTATTTATTTAGTTAATGTGCTCTTCATAAAATATTTGGCACCATCAGCAAAATATCATAAAATTAAACCTCAACCCATAAATCTATTTCCAAATTCCAATAACAGAAAGCCCATATACAACCAAATTAGAAAGAAAAAAAAATCCAAGTCGTCCTCAACCTTGACTTCTGAACAGCCGTCAAGTCACCGCCTCCGTCTTTGCCTTGCCTCGTCCGGCCGCTATTGCACTCGCCAGCCTTGCCTAGTCGTCGCTTTCACCCAGCCGTCGTCGTTGCCGTTGAAAGTCCGCCCAGTCGTTCAAAGCTCGCCCAGCCATTGTCGTTTCTGTCACCGGCAGCTTTTTCATTGATCTATCTAAGGATCTTATTATGTTCATATTTGATATTACGACAACTCCCAGTAAAGTTATTTTTATTTTTTCCCAATGAACTCACACTCTTCAAATATTAAAGTCAAAGTTTCTACCAAAAAAATAATATTAAAGTGAAAAGAATTAGATTTTTGATAAGGTGCGATTGGTGGTTGATTTGGAAATGATTTGATGATTTTGAAAATTTAAAATTTGTGAAATGTAACAAAATATTTTATTGGTAGATTGTTTTTTAAAACTATATCCTAATTAGAATTCTAATTTTGTGTTGTAATTTAGAAAACAATAATTTTGCGTTTTCTTTGTTTTGTGATATTTTCTCCAAAATCTTAAAATCAAAATCAGGATTTGTTTGTTCTCTCTACTCTCATCATTTGTATCATTGCTTGTATTTATTTATTTTTTTTATATAAAATATATAAAATTAAAATAATATTCAAATTCAGCTGATTCAATCACATATTCAGTATATGTTATATTTTCAAATTTAATACCAATCACAGATTCATTTTTTTAAAACTCAAAAACAGTTTACTGATATTGAACCAATCACATTTTCAAAAACATAATTTTAGTCACTAAATTCAAATTTTCATTTTAGAATCTCATTTTTTAAAAATACAGATTTTAAATCGCGAACCAAGAACTTATCTTTCCAATAATTACCGTCCCGAAGGGTTTCTTTTAAAAGTAAATAACACTATGACAATGACATGTACTAAGCTTGACACATGGACCTATAGCAGTGCTCTTTGAAAATAGGTAGGCAGTATCACTATCAACAGAACCGGTTCAACCCTATAAATACGGTGAAGATGAAGAAAAGTCATCTCAGGCAAAAAAATAAAAAATAAGAAGAAAAGCAATAAATTTTTGTTTAAAAGTAAGTTTTAGCATAAATGAAAATAAGTTAAATAACCGTAGTATGCTACTTGTCTCTTCACTAAATCATGGCTTCCTTCTTAATTGTTTTCATGCTGCTCTCTCCCTCAGCGATATCATTTGCTTTCCTTGCATCAGCAGACGATAAAATTATCCCACAAGGCGCTTCACTTGTCCCGGTAGCTACTAGCAGTGAAGACTCCTTTTGGTCTTCATCATCTGGGTTTTTTTCATTTGGATTTTATCATTGTTATGGCAAGGGCTACGCCATTGGAATCTGGTTAGTCGGAGCTGAGAAGAACACCACAGTTTGGACAGCAAATCGAAATAATCCACCGATACGCACCTCCAGTAGCCCAAAACTAGTCCTTGGCAATGGCAAGCTTGTCTTGACTACAGCACTTGGACAAGAAACACATATTGCCAATTCGAGTATCCGTACAGTGTTCCTTGCATCCATGCTCAATAATGGGAACTTTGTTCTGTATGATAAAAATAACAAGACCATTTGGCAGAGTTTCGATCACCCAACTGATACGATCCTACAGGGTCAGTTTTTGGCTACGAATGCTAATCTGTACTCGAAAAAGTCCATGATTGATCACGGAACAGGAAAATTTCATCTTGACATGCAACAAGATGGAAACCTTGTCCTGTATGGAACGAAAGACGGGTTTCGGCCTCAAGATTCATATTGGAGCACCGATACTGCCCAATCAAGTAGACCCGTCGTCGAGTATGTTCTCTATCTTAACGAAACAGGCCTTTTAGCCGTAGTCAACCGCAATGATTCTGAGCTGATCCAGTCATTGAATGAAGATTACACTTTTTATGAAAGATCTGAAAGAAATGTTACCATATTTCGCGCAACTCTTGACGTAGATGGCATCTTTCGCTTATATTCGCACAGACGTGATGAGGCAGAAAATCTCAAAGAATCCATGTTGTGGTCATCATTTTACAATCCTTGCCAAGTGTCTGGTACTTGTGGTTTAAACAGCTACTGCACAACAATTGACGCAGAATCAAAGTGTAAATGTATACCCGGAACTGATTTTCCTGATTCGATTAATGGAAGGGCTTTCGACTGCTTTATACAATATACATTGAGGGAGTGCAAACATGGTGGGAAAGAAAATACTACTGCGTATAATATCGCAGAGATGAAGAGTATGTATTGGAGTGGTAATCCATATGTTGCAGTTACAATGTCTGTAGACGACTGTAAAATATCTTGTATGGAAGACTGCAATTGTGGGGCGGCAATGTATGACAAGGAAACTGGAACCTGTAAGAAAGACCAGCTTCCCTTGAAATATGTAAGAAGAGACCTTCAGAAATCAACAACAGCTTTCTTTAAGTTGGCCAAGACAATCAGTTCCAACAACACAGCAGAAAAGACGCCAGAGTTGAAGAATCAAGGCGTGACAAAAAACAATATGGTGCAAATTCTTGTCTTAGTTCTTGGCTTTACTATGTTTTCGTTTGTTGCTCTTGCAATTTTTGGCATATATGCTTTTAAAATTCGTGACTTGAGGTACAAAAGGCTGATGGACATTGGAAATCTAAGCGTGGTTGGTGATCAACTTACTTTGAGAGTCTTTTCATACAATGATCTTAAAAGAGCAACAAATGGATTCAAAGAAGAATTGGGAAAAGGATCGTTCGGAGCTGTTTACAAAGGAGCCTTAAACAGAGGCCGAAAACTTGTTGCAGTGAAAAGACTTGAGAAGCTGGTAGAGGAAGGTGGAGGCGAGTTCCTTTCTGAGATGCGGGCAATTGGAAGAGCTAACCACAAGAACATAGTTCGGTTGTTGGGATATTGTGCTGAAGGATCGAAAAGGCTTCTGGTTTACGAGTACATGAGCTATGGTTCCCTAGTGTTAAGGAGTTAGTTAGTTAGATAATACTTAAGGCTGTTAATCTGTTTCTTTGCTGTTATTGAATAGCTTTATTTATTCTGCTAAACTCTAACTAACTCATTGTACATAAGGTGCTGGTTCCTCTTTAATCAGTAGAATCAATATACAGATTTTCTTCATTCAATATTCTTCAATTTCTCTGCAACCTAATATGGTACCAGAGCCCTTTCTTTGAACCCTACTCTTCTTCTCGATACTTCTTCTCCTTCCTTTCTTGATGGCTCAAGCTTCGGGTCCCTCCAATAATGGTGATTCTTCTTCCCAAACAGCTTCCGCTACTGTTACTCTTCCAAGAACTGGTCTCGTCCAATTTTCTCACACACTTTCCATTCGATTAGATGAGCACAACTATCTTCCCTGGAAACACCAAGTTTTTCATGCAATTCGTGGAAATCGTTTGCAAAAATTCCTCGATGATTCCAATATACCAGCAAAGTTTCTTACTGAAGCAGATCGTACTGCAAATCGTGTGAACCCAGAGCTTCAAGATTGGGAGCAACAGGACAGCTTACTCATTTCTTGGCTTCTTTCTTCCATGTCTGAGAAAATGACAAATCGAATGATTGGACGGGACTCTACAGCTCAGATCTGGTCTACTCTTTCCGATTAGTACACATCCCAAAATCGTGCAAAGATAAGCCAATTTCGCACTCTTCTTCGCAATACAAAAATGATTGGTTCTTTGAGTGAATATCTACTCAAAATAAAAACTATCATTGATACTCTTGCTTCCATAGGTCATGTCACATCTGAACAAGATCAAATTGAAGCTATTTTCAATGGCTTACCCAAGGAATATGAAGTCTTTATCACTTCTGTCAATACTCGCATAGATCCATATACTGTGGCTGATATTGAGGCTCTATTGATGGCTCAAGAGGTTCGGATAGAAAAAGGGACCAAAGAATTGGATATTGCTGCTGCTGAAGCTAATCTGGCTTCTCAAACCCGTCCCACTCAATCTCGAGGTGCCTATTCCACTGGTAGTTCTCGTGGTGGCTACTCTAGAGGCCACTTCCAACCTCCAACCTACTATGCTCAACCCTTTGTTCCATCTCAATCATTCAATAATGGTGGCCGACCCTCTTATTCTGCTCGTGGTGCTTCATCGGCTCCGTTTGGCACCTCTCGAAGCTATCAAAGTGCTGGGCGTGGTTCATCAACAACTTGGGGTCCGAAACAACAATGTCAACTTTGCCACAAACAGGGGCACTCTGTCAAGCAATGCTTCTACAGGTTTGATAAGTCTTTCTATGGACCTGAATCCTTTCAGTCGTTTCCTCCCAACTCCTCCAGTGGTGATATGCAAGCAATGCTGGCTACCCCTGAAATCGTGGTGGACAATAGTTGGTACCCAGATTCTGGTGCTACACACCATCTGACTTCGGACTCTGCTAATCTCATGCACACTTCAGAATACTTTGGTGAAGAGCAGATTCATATGGGTAATGGTACAGGTTTGGACATTAAAAATGTTGGGCATTCCTCATTTCACTCTCCTTTTCATTCCAAACCCCTTCACTTACGCAATCTTCTTCATGTTCCTGATATTACCAAAAATATTCTTAGTGTTGGTCAATTTGCTGAAGATAATCATGTATTCTTTGAGTTTCATTCTGATTTTTGTTGTGTGAAGGAACCAATTACAGGGAAGACCTTGCTGGTTGGGAAGCGCCACAAGGGTCTCTACCGGTTTGACTCTACTCAACTCTCTCCTTTCAAAATTTTCACAGCCCGAGTCTTCAACTGATTACACGCCTAAGTCCCACAGCCATACACTTTCTGATGTTACTTGTCTAAGCAGTACCTCATCTACTTTTTTTGATTTGTTTAGTCTATGGCATAATCGCCTAGGGCATCCTTCTACCAAAATTGTAAAGTCTGTACTCAACTCATGTAATATTCCTTTTAGTAATAAAAAGACTTCAGATTTGTGTAATGCTTGTTGTCTTGGAAAACACCACAAACTTCCCTTTCCCATTTCTACTACTGTGTACACTACTCCATTACAGCTATTGCATTCAGATCTATGGGGTCCTGCCCCAGTTGTATCCTCTAATGGTTATCGGTACTACATTAGCTTTGTTGATGCCTTCTCTAGGCACACTTGGATTTACTTACTAAGAACCAAAGATGAGGCTTTCCCAACTTTTCTTAAGTTTAAAGCACAAGTAGAATTACAACTTGGTTTCCAAATCAAAGCACTACAATCAGATTGGGGGGGGGGGGGGGGGGGGGGGGGTGAGTACCGATCATTTACTAATTTTTTAGACACACATGGCATTCTCCATAGAGTTTCTTGTCCTCACACACATGAACAAAATGGCATTGCCGAGCGAAAACATAGGCACATAGTTGAGAGTGGTCTAACCTTGTTAGCCCAGTCTTCTTTGCCATTAAAATTTTGGGATGAAGCATTTAGAACTGCAGTATTTTTGATTAATAGAATGCCAACTTCTGTCCTCACTAATGTGTCTCCCATTGAAGTCTTATTTCAGGTCAAACCGGATTACACCATGCTGAAACTGTTCGGCTGTTTATGCTTCCCAAATTTGAGGCCTTACAATAGGGAACAAACTAACCTATCGGTCCACTCCCTGCACTTTTCTTGGGTATAGTTTATCTCACAAAGGTTTCAAGTGCCTCTCTAAGGAGGGTCGTTTATATCTCTCCCGAGATGTTCTCTTTCAGGAACATTAGTTTCCATATGCCTCTACACCATCTACTTCATCCTCATCCACTCACGTCCCACATCCAAAATTGCCATTAGCAAAACCACCTACTGTTCAGAATTTTCCCACTCATCTACAGTCTTCTTCTTCTCCTGTCTTGTCAACAAATACCTCTCCTACTCCCTCTGTCCATGTGTCTATTCCTTCTCCTACTGTGTCTATTCCTTCTCGGTCACTGTCCATATCTCCTATTACAAATGTTACCCCTTCTCCCACACCTAATCCTACTTCTCTTCCTCCCCTTGATGTTGCCCAACATCATAATGTTTCCAATACTATTACTGCAACTACTGTTTCTGTCCAAACTAACCCAGTTGTTGCAGGAACAAATACTCATCAAATGGTCACTAGAGCTAAAGCTAGGATTCACAAACCTAAAGTCTATATCGCTTCCGCTGAACCAAAGAGTGTTAAGGATGCCTTACAAACTACTCATTGGAAAGATGCAATGACAGTTGAGTTCAAAGCTTTACAAGAAAATTCCACTTGGTCCTTGGTTGATCTCCCAGCTGGCCGATTACCCATTGGTTGCAAATGGGTTTTTAAAGTCAAAGAAAATCCTGATGGGTCCATTCATAAGTACAAAGCTCGCCTTGTGGCTAAAGGGTTTCACCAACAACATGGTTTTGATTATCATGAGACGTTTAGTCCTGTGGTGAAGCTGGTTACAATTCGCATTCTCTTGACAGTTGCTATCTCAAAAGGTTGGTGCATTCGTCAATTAGATGTTAACAACGCATTCCTCAATGGTGACTTAAAAGAGGAAGTGTACATGGTCCAACCTCCCGGGTTTGAAGATAGCTTACATCCTACAAAAGTTTGTCGCCTTCACAAAGCCCTCTATGGTCTCAAACAAGCGCCAAGGGCTTGGTTTGACAAGCTGTCTACTGTATTGTTCAGCTACGGGTTTGTCTCTACTAAAGCTGATTCTTCATTATTTGTGTGTGTAACTTTAGCTTATTGCATCTATGCTCTTGTCTATGTGGATGATATTTTGATAATAGGAAACTCTACCCCAGTTATAACTCAGCTGGTTTCTGATCTTCACTCATCTTTTGCTCTCAAGGATTTGGGTGAAGCTTCTTTTTTTCTTGGGATTCATGTCACTCATACCACTGCTGGAATTCATTTGTCCCAGAAAAAATATATTCAGGACCTTATTTGTCGTGCTCGGATGCAAAATGCCAAGCCTATTGGGACTCCTATGAATGCTGGTTTGAAACTCTCCAATTATGGCAGTGATCCTGTCCACGATGCCACCCTATATCGATCTATTGTTGGAGCTCTACAATATGCCACTGTCACTAGACCCGAGATTGCATACTCTGTTAACAAGGTAGCCCAATTTATGCATAATCCTCTTGCTTCTCACTGGGTTGCTGTCAAGAGTATTCTTCGTTACCTTGCTGGCACTTTAGACCATGGCATTCATCTTTGTCGATCAGCTGCTTTATATCTTGAAGCTTTCAGTGACGCTGACTGGGCTTCGGATCCTGATGATTGCAGGTCCACAACAGGTTTCTGTATATACTTTGGGGGTAATCTCATTGCTTGGCAGTCCAAAAAGCAGAACACAATTTCGCGTTCTTCCACTGAGGCTGAGTTTCGAAGTTTAGCAAGTGTTGTCACTGAGATCTCATGGATTCAGTCCTTGCTTAAGGAACTTCGTCTACCTCTTGGTGTGCCTCCAACAGTGTGGTGTGACAACCTCAGCTCTGTAATGCTTGCTGCAAATCCTGTCCTTCATGCACGCACAAAACATATTGAGATTGATCTCTATTTTGTTCGAGACAAAGTGTTGCAACATCAGCTTTGTGTCAAGCATGTCCCAGCTCTTGCTCAAATTGCTGACTGTCTCACCAAGCCTGTTTCCAGCACTAGATTTTCTGATCTCAAGGACAAACTCAGTGTTGTGTCATTATCCACACTGAGTTTGAGGGGGGCTGTTAAGGAGTTAGTTAGTTAGATAATACTTAAGGCTGTTAATCTGTTTCTTTGCTGTTATTGAATAGCTTTCTTTATTCTGTTAAACTCTAACTAACTCATTGTATATAAGGTGCTGGTTCCTCTTTAATCAGTAGAATCAATATACAGATTTTCTTCATTCAATATTCTTCAATTTCTCTGCAACCTAATACCTAGCAAATCTTCTTTTCAAGAACGATTCCAGACGCTTGGATTGGGAGGAAAGGGTAAGAATTGCGATTGATGTTGCTAGAGGCATTCTCTATCTTCATGAAGAGTGTAAGACACCTATCATCCACTGTGATATAAAGCCTCAAAACATTTTGTGGATGATTTTTGGACGGCTAAGATTTCCGATTTTGGGCTAGCAAAGCTGCTAATGCCAGACCAAACAAGAACTATGACAAGGGTAAGAGGGACAAGAGGGTACTTGGCCCCTGAATGGCAAAAGAACTTTCCAATATCTGTTAAAACAGATGTTTATAGCTATGGAATAGTTCTCCTGGAAATCATATGTTGCAGGACCAACTTGGAAGTTAACGTGGAAGATCTTGATGAGATTGTTCTAGCTAATTGGGTTTACGAGTGTTTTGCCTCTATGGAGCTGGATAAGCTTGTGATTGGTGAAGAAGTAGATAAGAAGACATTGGAGAACATGGTGAAGGTGGGATTATGGTGCATTCAAGATGATCCAGCTCTCCGTCCTTCAATGAAAAGTGTGGTGTTGATGTTAGAAGGGATTACTGTAATCTCTGTTCCTCCATGCCCAACTTATTCCCCCAATTTTATGTGATACTTATAGCTTGTAAGTTGTAACATGTAAAAAGCGGTCGGACTTATCTATATGTCAGTTTATGTTAGGCTCGTGTCTTTATCTGTTTCAGCTAATTTTAGATTGATACCACTACTAGTTTGAGTATGTTCTTGCATTTTGGATTTTCCTAAGCTTGGTAATCTACTCTTTCTCTCGAGAAAATTTTAGCAAAACAAAAAAATATATACAATTTTGATTGAATATATTCATTTCATGGAAGAAAATTTAAAGCAACTGTAATCTAAATGCTAGAAAAAGGTGATTCTACATCACCACACCCCTAAAAATGCCCCACCCTTGGGATACTAAGCTTCGTATTGGCTCAAAAGCGAGCTTATACTATGTATTTATAAATGTTAAATAAAATGTTTTTTTAGGAAAAGCTATTTAATAGTTCCTGAACAAATATATTTTATATTCAAAGATTATAGTACCAAGATTTACAATGAATATAATCTAAAAACAAAGATTTATAATGAATATATATATATATATTTAACATAAAAAATAGTAAGAAGCATCCCTTCCGTTATGCGATCCACCATTAGAGTAATGATAAAGATGGAGTGATTGTATCTTTTGCTCATTGCTCAGTGTAGAAAAACAAATGAGGGTGTCAAATAAAGATTTGTAGAGAGACGAAGATCTTGATTTTATATATTGTTTATTTTGTTTTAACTCATAATGCATACAAAAATTATATACGTAAAGAGATAATAAAGTGCACGTATAGTATCCTTATGACTATATTCCTACTTTCTAATATGCTATGTACGTAGTGTGTATTCTGTAAAGTCCTTTATTAGCTAACTTTATTTTAGACTAAATATTTTAAAGTTATTAAGGAAAATTAGTAGAATATCCATATTGATTCTTGATCTAATGATTCAGCTGATTTTCTAGTGTGAAAATATCTTTAAGTGTGAATATATTTTTTTACCTTATTTATCACAAATAATCAATTTTTGGTAAAAATATATTGTGCAAATATCTTGAGATTATTTTAAGGGATTATGTGGGATTATGTCTATTCTGGAATTAAGTTGGTGTCGAAAATGAACATGGTCAAAAGAAATGACCATGTTCGTTCTGCCAGATGAGACTGACTACGTTGCTGACTCATCAGTTTCTTTTTCTGTCAACACAGAATGCATCTGGCTGGCTGATTTCCTTAATCAAAGGAATTCGCAAATTGATTTCAAAGATACCAGAAAATGATGGTCTTGGACGATTTCCCTCCCTATAAATACCTTGCCAAGGCCTTTAGAATTTTCACCTTTTCCTGTTGACTGCGTTTTTAGCCAACGACGTGAGAACGTCAAATACGACAAGCCTTCAAGAGAAATAAAAATAACACAGACGGTTTAAACAAGAAAAGTAAATAACACAGGAGATTTTTATAGTGGTTCAGCCCCGATTGTCGGTAATAGCCTAATCCACTTAGAGTTGTGATTTATAGATCTATACTCAAGATCAGATGGACTGAGCCAACTGAGTTTCTTCAGTACAAATGGCAAAAATACAAGAGTTCTCTCAAATATCAGCACTTTCTCTCTCTAGAATACACGGACCCAATTTTTTCTCTCTAGAAAGAACAGTCCCAATTTTCTCTCTCTAGAAAGAAGCAGCAGAAGAAGAAACCCTCTCTCATCCCATAAGCTCTCTATTTATAGGCCTGGGATCCTCAACTGATATCCCCTTATGATAGGGATATTTTATTATATTTATTACATTTAAACATTCAAAATTCGAAATGTAACAAACCCCCAATATGTGGGAAGAATGAGAGATTCCCGCGTATGTTGTTGAAGCTGTCTCTGGGAATCTTGACTTAGTCTCCTCTAGCTAGTTGATCCACCTCCTACTTACCACTCATGCAAGTGTTGGTCGGACGTGCATGGTGGTAGGACATGCATGGTGGGTTGAACGTGCATGGTGGTAGGACATGCACTCCTCTCCTCTAACATGACACTCTCCTCTAGCATGCTATGTTCCTCCTTGAACCAATCTCCTTGGCTTCTCCTCGGACCAAGGTGGTCCGAGGCAACCTCCTTGGCACCTCACCTTGTACAACATTGAGGCAACCTCCTTGGCACCTCACCTTGGACAACATTGAGGCAACCTCCTTTAGCATCTCCCAAACATGTCCGATCGAACATTGTATAGGCTCTCCTTATCAAAATCTAAGTCCTCATCCTTGGGTTCTCCTAGGATCACTCCCTTGGGGTCTCCTAGGACCACATCCTCCTTGGGGTCTCCTAGGACCACTCCCCTTAGCTCTCCTAGAATGCATTCTCCTTAGCCTCCTAGGATGCATTCTCCAATTTTTGGGTATAACACTTCCATTTTGAATATTTGTAAACATTATGTTATTTTGAAGAGTGTCTTTATTTGTAGAGATTAAGTTTGTTCACCTTAATCTTTGTGAGAGTGCTGAGTGTACTTGTGGATATCTATCTAGTCCATTGTAAACAGATAGTGTCTATTGTGAACGTGTTCATAAGGATCTTCGGGAGATGATTCTATCTAAGTCTCACTTCGGGAGGAAGTGTGCACTCGCTATTCTTTGAAGGGAGTTCAAGAGAATCAGCGTTTCATCAAATCAGATTCGTAGAGAAGAGTACAACAAGATTGCGGCAATAGTTTAAGAGGGAGTCTTACATTGTTTAAGTCAATGCTTCTGTACACATTGTTTCTTTACTAATTGGTTTATTCTCTGGGTGTGGCCCCAAGGAGTAGGTTATCCGAAATGGTTTATGAACCTTGTAAAAATTCGGTGTGTTCTTTATTGTTTTGCACTGTCTATTTATTGTGTTCAGTTTCTGTCGTGACAAGTTCGGATTCTGTCCCGACAGAACTGCTATCTGTGTAAACAGTTAATTACCATTCCGCACTTTAATTAATTCACATGGTTTAATTAATTTGGTAATTACTAAAAACGGATTTTCATATACTTTATTTGAGATATTTAATTTATGCTATGTACCCATAAATGAGAGCATAGGAATGGTGAAGAGTTGCTATTTGGCACGACAAGACACGAAAGATATGAGTTTGGGCTAGGCACGCGACCCCTTTGGGTTGTATTGCCCAAATGCACAACACTCTAAAAATTATGAATTAAGTTCGATCATTTGGCATTAATAAACATAATCAATATTTATTTGGGACATATATTGAAATTAAAATGATAGTAAATATCTAATATAATTTTGAGTATTTATAATCCTATAATCAAAGAATTTGTAAAACATAAAATTAAAACTAAATATATATATATTTACATTTGTGAGCTAAAAAATTGAGTAATTATTAATAGGTATTCAAATACTAATAATTAAAAATCATAAATATTTTTAGGGATAGTTGCAGTAAAATCCCAATTTCTTTTGCAAATGTTACACATATGACTCCAATAAAAAATCATGGCGGGAATAATACCTTCTCTTACTGTTTAGTTGGAGGCATGCCCTTTTGATGGTTAAAAATGTCAGCTAGACCAGTTAAGTGCCAAATAGTACACACATTGCAACATTCTATTAGGTCATGTGTCAAATAATTATTTAATTATATAAGACTTATTTTTCATATAAATTTAAATAATTTAATAAAAAAAAAAGATGAAAATAAATTTAAAATATTAAGAAATAATTAAAAGTATATGTGATTTTTTTAAAAAAATGATATTAAACTAAATTTCAAAACAGAAAAGAAAAAGAGAGAAAGAAAAACACTTGTCTCCCCCAAATCCCCAAACCCCCAAACCTAGATCTGAGCTTGATGTTTTTCTTGCCCGCAAGTGGTTGATGTAGGTAGTTGCCAATGGTGTTCTTCATCAATCAAAGGAGGCCTTCAGAGGTGACGAGCTCACGTCTAGCCTCTTCGACGGGGGACCATGCCCAATCCCCACCGAGAATGCTCCAGCTCTGATGAAGGACCACACCCAACCCTGACAGAGGACCACACCCAAATCTGGTCCTTTTCGATTGCTACATTGTAACACCCTACTACCCTAGAGTTGTTACCATGTGATTATAAAATGTGTCATTAACACACTAATTAAGGTTTTAGAATAAAAAGTGCGATTAAATTAAAGTGAGGACTCGCTTAATGAAATCTAAGTATAAAATGTTGGACATTCATTTAAATCATAAAAGTGTTACATTAGGATTCCAAAATATTATTTTAAAACATATTTAAACCTCAAAAGTTAGTGTATAGTCGACCTAGGCGACAAAATCAAGCGTTTATAACACATTCCTCAAAACTACCCCGGTCGTGGCAGCCAGGTAGGCCAAACATGTACGCGCCGTTCCATGCCCTCCAACTCATGTTTGGTCCGCCTTTCCCATGCCCTTACTTGCACCATAGAGCACTCTTGAGCCATGACCCAGCAAGAAAACTCTACAAACATAGCATATAACCATTCATTTCAGTTAACACATAACTTAAGTAGATACAACAGGCAATTTACATAGCGACTTATGCCGATCAAGGTGCTTTACCAGGCACCATGTTTACGGTCTTCACCAAACGGGTGAGTACAACATCCTAGATGGCCATGCCATGGCGACCTGCATTCAGCATGCTTATTGTTGTTCGGCCTGTATTCAACATGCTTATTGCCATTCCCAGCCCTTGCCGATCCCGGCCTTCTCCAATCAGTCATAAAAACACAAACATGGCATAACAACTATAAAAATTCAGACACAACATATAACAAAGATAATCAGGCCATGCCCTGCTCTATGGGCACAAACAGTTTTCTTACATGAGTTCCAAGCTGACAGTACTAGGCGATCCCAAACAAAATCCCTAATCCCGAGCCTTAATGGTAAAACCTAGTCACAACGTAATAATAAATAGCCATCACAATCTAAATCAACTAAAAGCCTTTGGAACAATATACTAGCCTCCGGGACCTCGAATTCTACTAAACCAGGTAGTAGAATCCCTCCTGAGCCCTTATGTTTGGGTTCCTGAACATAAAAATTTGTTTCGGCCATTTCCCTTAATGTGCGCCGTGGCCCAGCCCCTAGGGCCGCGACACACTACAAGTCAGAGAGCCCCAAGACTCTCTCCTGGGGGACACAGGCCGCGATGTGCCCTCATCTGCGATGTGACATCTGGGCAACTTCAGGGACCCTCCAGGGCCTTCTCACGCACACGGGCCACGATGCCCGAAGAACAGGGCTCGAGCTCCCAACCCAGAACTCCCCTTATGTTTTCTCGAGCC
Organism: Humulus lupulus; assembly: GCF_963169125.1. NCBI lineage: Eukaryota > Viridiplantae > Streptophyta > Magnoliopsida > Rosales > Cannabaceae > Humulus > Humulus lupulus. The sequence continues at coordinate 207,193,177 of NC_084793.1, forward strand.
AAAATAACCAAATCACACCCCAAACTTGCACCAAGGTCCCAATTGTTTAAAACTCTAAACAACACATTACAAGCAGTATAAACATGTTGTGACAGTTTAAAGCTACGCAAGTATACGTAATCGCTTTTGTAGTTTATTTTGGTAAGGTCGGTGTCGTTCCCACGGAGACTAATTATCAAGTACCAATAGCCTATTTTATTTTCTATTTGGTAATCAAAATTGGAATTTTTAAAACTAAAAATAATAAATAACAAAATTAAATGAAGAACAACAAAGAACAATAATCTTGCAATAAACTTGATTAAAATATAAATGAGAAATTAGGAATTCTAATCTCCTCTACTATCCACTTTATTATTCATTAATGCAATCACAAAGATAATTCTTCTCACTAAGATGAAAGACATGCAAAAGTGTTAAATATTCGGGTTAAGAAATATAAAACTCGACCTAATGCAAATTCTCTATATTTCTATGAGAAATTTAAACAATAGGAAGCAATGAACTCAGCCCTAAATCACATAGACCAATTTGATACTCTCGTTCTAAATTGAAATCTAAGTCTATTCAATTTTAGCATATCCAAATCTCACTTCTCAGATTTTTTATTCAAATTCATAAATAGCATGTAAAATGTGCGCAATCAATCACATACACAATAAACACAAATTGAATAGATCTTAGATGAAGAAGAAATAGAAAGCTTGCATTAATTCATAATAAAGCTTCAAGAGATTCAATTAAAAACCCTAAATAGAATTTAGTTCATGTTTATCACTAAGAAATCCATAAACATGAAATTAACATAAACTAAAAGTAAAAAGAGAAGAAAATAACTCTAAATGATTGATCCAATCTTCATCCAAAGCACTCCCAAACCTCTTCTCCAGTCTAGGTCTGCAAAAAGTGCCTCCTTTTGTCTCCAAAATCGTGTTTCAAACCTAATTAGCATTTCTCTTAAACATGAAATGACCAAAACACCCTTCATTAAAAATCTGCATTTTTCACATTTCCAGACATATCCTGCGGTCGCAGGGTGTCATTCCTACGGTCGCAGGATGTCATTCTTACGGTCGTAGGAATGCCCTAGAAATGCCAAAACTTTTCTGGAATTGCGGCTGCAAGACACCCTTCCTACGGTCGGAGAAAGTGCTCCGAAACACTGTTTTCCACCAATTTTTGTCATTTTGTCAATTTTTTCCACCATGTTTCCACACCTAAGTCACCTAAGCCCTTCGACACCTGAAAACACATAAAAACAAGCGTAAAATAGAATAAAACAGAACTAAACACCTAATACTTAACCTGAAAAACACATAGATAAACGAGTCTAAAACTCGTTTATCAAACTTCCCCAAACTTAACATTTACTCGCCGTCGAGCAAAGAAAAATAGACTCAAGATAAACTAAACAACTAAATACAGACACTAAACAAATGAATCAAGATAACCACAATTTTTAAGCCTTTTCGAAAAATAACTGACAAGTAATCCATATTTTCAATCCAACCACTTCTTCAATTCACCTTAACCCATCGATCATTTTTGTCTACTCAACCATGAATAGAAAATAACACACATTTAAAATGATTTACACATGTTGAATTCTCACCATCAATCAATCAAATCCCATATTTCCATATGCTTGCTAACTTATTATTCTCCACTAATATAAATCAATGGATGTTCAAGAATCAAAAGGTCTTTTAAAGCTTGTATTGAGAGGCTTAGATAACGGTGGATAAAATAGCCATTTAGGCTCATATATACCATAAGCATATAATCCAAACAAACCACACCAAATATTCACATCATAGTCCAACACAACCCCAAATTTCTCTTTATTTTCCAAGATTGAGAAAAATTCACACTAGATATATTTTTTTTTTTAACTACACTTCCCCAAACTTATGTTTTTCAATGGGAGCAAACATAAGAAGTGTAGTTTATTTTTAATCTCAAAATTTTATTTTATTTTTTCGAATTTTTCTCTCAATCTTTCCTTTTATTTTTCTATTGTCACAACCAAATCACAAAATAACACCCATTACAAATCAATCCCCATTTATATATTTATATGCTCATGGTATAAATTAAGGGAATGGAAAATAATAAAGTGTTCAATTAGGCTCAAAATAAGTGTTTAACAATAAAAATTTATACTTTTAGGCTCAAAAATGGTAACTAGGGATAAATTAATTAAGGTTGGCTTGAAAAGTTCAAACGTCCCAAAAAAAATTGCCTAAATCATTTTCCTAACACAAGCATTGTCTATGATTTCGCCTCAAATAGCAAGCAAGCAAGTTCTAGAATTTTTCATACATTCTTTCCACATTCAAAATTCAGCAAGTGTACATACATTTAAATGCAAGAATTTACCAATCATGATCAAATATTCAGTTTTACAATGAATTAAAGTAACCCAAAGAAGTGGTCAAACCAAGCAGACAAATTTTTTTTACAATCAAATATATTTATCTCAAATTATATTACAAGTCATTCCCGTATTCTCACCGGCTAATCATTGTTATCTTGATTTGACAGACTCTCTAGATACCCTAACACGCAACACAATTAACACACAAAACCAAACACAATTTAACAAAATACCAAACTAAATAGCAACTTGATTCAATTAACTTAACACAAATAACTAAAATAAATCCCTTTTCCCCAAACTTACCAAAAAAATTGTCCCCAATGTTTAAATAAAAGCTAAGGAAAGGAAACTTACCTGACCCGACTCACGATGAAGGACCTGCCTCGTCATCCCCCTCAGGTGGAGGATACCCAAAGTTGGGTTGTTGTGGAAATGGTGGAAATCCAGTAGTGTCAATGCCAAAATGAGTGGCAAAGGCTTGGTTGTAAGCATATTGGTTCTGCGCCACATTGACACTCCATAAGTGGTGCTGCTAGAAATGAGACATCAAAGTGTCCATCCTTTGGTTTATGTTTTGGGCTTTTTTTTTTTTTAAAAAAAGTGATCTTGCGGCAGCAGGACACCCTTCCTGCGGTCGCAGGATTGAACTCCTAGGAAATTTGTCAGCAGCGTTGCGTGCAGTCGTAGGGTGCTTGATGCAGTCGTACAAAGCTGACCAATACGCCAAGACCACTAGACTTGTGGTCGTAGGAAGTGGTTCATGCGGTAGCAGAATTGCTCTATAAACCACAATTTAATTTTTTTTTTTTAAATCACATATTTCACGATTCCAGAATCAACAATATTTACAAGAAAAATTAAAAGTAAAAATAAATCAAAAACTAATAATAATAATAAATAAATAAATAAAAATTGTCTCAACTAAAATAACTTAAAAACTTAAAGAACTTGAATGAACTTGGGATGCCTCCCAATAATGTTGTATTTAACGTCTCCAGCTAGACGCTCACTTTCTTCATCAAACTTCAACTCGGGTCAAGTCCACCCCGCTCATCCTTTAGAGCCATAGTTACATAAGCAAAAACTCGTCTTTTGATGTTGCTAATCATCGGAGCCTTCCACCGCTTGTGTAGCCTTCGAGCCTTCCCACTATAGAATCGTTTCAAACAATGATGAACTGCTCGACTACCAATTTCAGCATTGGTTTTTCTCTTGGTGGTTTCCAAATTACTACCACCATTACATACCAAATCCACTCTACAACAAGTTGGAATATCAATTGCTGAAAAAACATTAAATGTTACCTCTTCGTTTTGCACTCGCAGCTTCAACTCCCCCTTTTGTACATCAATTAGTGCTCTCCCCGTGGCTAAAAATGGTCTTCCCAAAATAATGGGAATGTTTGCATCCTCCTCCATGTCTAGAACAATGAAATATGCTGGAAAACTAAACTTGTCTACCTTGACTATCACATCTTCAATAACTCCCCTTGGGTGCTTGATTGATCGATCCGCGAACTGAAGAGTAATAGTAGTAGGCTTTGCCTCACCAAGACCAAGCTTCTGAAATACATATAGAGGCATGAGATTGATACTTGCTCCAAGATCACAAAGAGCATGTTTGCATTCAAATTTCCCTATAGTACAAGAGATAGTAAAGCTCCCCGGATCTTGAAGCTTTTGTGGAAGCTTCCTTTGGAGAATTGCACTGCACTCTTTAGTAAGTGCCACTGTCTCAAAGTCTTCCAACCTCTGTTTCCTCGATAAAATCTCTTTCATAAATTTCACATAACTCGACATTTGCTCCAAAGCCTCAGCAAATGGGATGTTAGTGTGAAGCTTTTTAAACACCTCAAGAAACTTGGAGAAATGTTTGTCAAGAGAAGTCTTCCGGAGTCGTTGTGGATACGAGATTTTGACATTAGAATCAACAACTACCGGTTGAATCTTCTCTTTGGTTGCAAGGCCTTCAGTAACCTTTTTCTCCACTTGAGGCTCAACTTTTTCATAGCTCCCCTCTTCTTCTGCCTTCTTTTCTTGAGTCCCCTTTAGAGAAGGACCCTCAATTTCTTTCCCGCTCCTCAAAGTGATAGCTTGACACTGCTCCTTAGGATATACCACGGTATTGCTAGGTAAATTCCCTTGAGGCTTAGTATTCAATATATTGGCCAGCTGCCCCACTTGCATCTCCAAATTTCTGGTGGAGGATCTAGTCTTAATCATAAATTGAGTTTAAGTGTTGGTGAGAGTCAATAGGGTAGCTACAATTCACTAGGCTATTTTGTAGGAGCCGGTGGCCTAGGTTGCTGAGAGGTTGATTGTAACGACCCAAAATTACTAATAAGGTTTAAGGGCCTTGATTAGTGTGCCAGGAGGGCATAACTGGATTATGTGTGATTTAAATGATTAAATGCATGATTATGTGATAAGCTTGCTTATATGATTATTTGGATGTATGAGATGCATGATTATGAGTATTAGTATGCACGTAGGCATTGATTAGGTTATAAGGGCATATTCATAATTTTGGCTTGTTGAGGGCATAAATGTAAATATTTGTGATAAATTGTTGAGACCACATTATTATGTGGATGTTAGGAAAAAATGTTTTGCCTCAATGGAAATTGATAATAATATTACAACTCTATGAAAAATATTACAATACACAAGGATTGATTAAATAAAGTGTTACAACTCTATAACTGAAAATTACAAATAAACAAAGGAAATGAAGAAGAAGAGAATAGTAAAATACAACTCTAAGCAAAATGTTACAAATAAAGTAAAGTGTTTGAAACAAAAGAAAAGAAAAGATTACAACTCTTGAACAAGAAATACAAGTAATAGGAACAAGAGAATAAGAAGAAAACAATACAATAGAAAGAAGAACAGAAATACAAGAAACTCTCACTTACACAACCTAAGTGAAGAGGGTTGGGGATCACCAACTTGAACAAGGTTTAAAACCTTTGTCCAAAAGCTTATTTCCCCCTAACTCAAGCACTAAGGGATCTCTCTTAGATATTGGAAAAGCTTTCTGGAATTATCAAGCCTCAAGGTGTTTCTAGCCAAGTGCTCTAATGGATAGAAATGTTGTGTCTTACAAGTGAGCTATAGGCTCCTATTTATAGAGTTTAGAGACATCCTTTGAATTTCAAATTCCACCAACCCCCATGGCTGTTACCAATGTTTAATTGGATTAATATGGAATTAAAAAAGAGATTTGGGAGTTATTTGGGTTTTTTGAGCCGTTCAACAAAGATTGAAAAAACTGAAAATTGGTCAGTTTTTGGCCTGTGGCCGCGGCCACTGGTCTTTGTCCCACAGGCCGCGGCCACCAACATTCAGTGGCTCCGGCCACCGACCAATTTCAGCACTTAAAAATGTGTTGTTTTCCAAACGGTTCCAAACCCTTCCAAATGATTTTGTAACTCCCAAAACACATTATTAGGGTTAAAATCATATCTCTAACAGCCATATCACATATGGCTTTATGAAATTCATCTCAATATTGTGTAACAACAATTTACACAATAAAGGGTAATATTTGGAAGTTACAAATTTGTAACACCAAATATGTTACATTATTTGGATATATCTCATATATCTAAATATTGTAACTCTCTATTATATGTTACAATATGTGACACTCTTTGTCACATTTATTTAATCTAAAACATTATATTATAAAATAATATAATAGTGGATATATCTGCAGCATGTGATTCGAGGCGATCCTAGTGAGCAGTTTAGCGAAAAAGTCACGGTGGGAATTTATACCCGGCTCGGGGGAGCTTGGGGGTATTTCTGAGAATTTGGGAAATAAATTTGAGGCTATTTGATATTGAGGAATATAATTGGTGATTAGTTAGGTGCCGGGATGCAAGCGGTAATTATTAGGGATACTCGAGGAAGTAGCGGGAATTGGGAATAAATGACCAAATTGCCCTTGGAGTGTTTTAGGGTTGAATTTTAATGGGAGGGCAAGATGGTCATCTTGCTGGTTAAGAGGTGATAAGGGTGTTTTCTGCCTATATGCCTTAGTGGGATTTGTAGAACATACTGGAAGCTTTAAGATAGAAAAGAAGAAGGAAAGGAAGAAGGAAAACAAAGGATCTTTTTCTCTCTCGCTTTAGGCCATCCATCACCATTTCTTGAGGAGTTTTGGAGCTGTAATTCAGAGGAGGCTTAGCCTAAGGCTTAGAACTTGGATCCTTGGTGAAGCTAGGAAGTTCCACTAGAATTAACCTCAATTGAGGTAAGGTCTAAAGATTTCTGATGCGTTTTTTTGGATGTTGTTGAGGTGATTTCTAAGCTTGAGTTTTGGATGGAAGTTAGGGGAATTGATCTTAAAGAATTGAGGAGATAAAGGCTAGAAGGGTATAGAGATAACCTAAGGTCAAATTTCCCCATTGAAGGTAACAATTTTTGGCTTTGAGGTCTTGAATTTCTGAGTTTCTGGTTGAGTTCTTGAATTCTGAGTTCAATGCTTGTTTTCTTTGTTTGATGATGGATGTGGTTAGAATTGAGGTTGTTGGGCCATGTGGGGTGAGATGTAGTGAATGGTAGGCTTGTTTTGAAGTGCAGTTGAGGTTTGGAGGTGTTCTAGAGTGTTTTGGCTCGAGGAAATTCGAAGGAGAAAACTAGAGGTTGAAGGCTGCTTCTTGTAGCACTGTTGTGCTAGCTTTGGAGCACTACAACGCTATGCTGGCTTCCTGGGAGGCTTTTGGCTATGCCTGTAGCACTGTAGCGCCCACTCTGTGGCACTGTAGCGCTACCATGCCTTCAGAAGTGGATTTTTGGGTTTTTTCCCAGGGGCTCGGGGTTTGATTCCACCACCCCGTTTGGTGGAATTAGGGCTTCCTGAGGGCTCGGGATTGGTCCCGAGGTTAGGTTTTGGAATTGAAGTTTAGTGATGATTCTAATTTATGGCTGTGACTAGGTGTATGCTAGGGCTCAGACAGGATCGTGCTTGAAGGTCGATTTCACTAATGAAAGCTATCGGAAGCAAAGGTAAGAAATTGCACCCGGTTATGTGTTAGTGTTGGGACTAAGAGCTCCCTATATTTATATGTGATGTCATGAGATGGTATTATGCCATGGGACATGTGATGGATGGCCTAAGAGTGCCAGAATTAATATTTGCGCACAAGACGTGGCTCAGCCACTGGTAGCTGAGGTTAAATATATAATCACTGAGCTCGGCCTAAGTGAGCCGGCGTCAGTGGGATAATCAGAGGGTGCGGCCTAAGGGTGTGATATGTTTAAATTTGTTTAATTAATGACTGTGATGAGTTTGTTATATGAATAACTGATTATTGGTTTGAGGATTGATACCACTGCTTATGTGAGTTGTATGACTTGTTGTATATCTGATTGTTGTTTATTGTTTATACACTGTATTATGGTTTCTTGCTGGGCCTCGGCTCACGGGTGCTTCGTGGTGCAGGTATAGGCAAGAACAAGGTGGACCAGTCCTGAGTTGGAGAGCTTCGGGGACTGAATGTACATAGTCAGCTGATCAGCCGCCATGGCCGAGGAGTGATACAGGACGAGAGAAGCCTAAATGTCTGTTTTGCCCTTAGAGTGGTCAGTACATATTTATAACCTGGAATTTTTGTAAACTGTCTTTTAAACTCTATTTCTTTTGGGATCCCATGTACAAAATGTTAAATTATGTGAAATGTAACTTTTGTAACCAAAATCTTTTTACCCTAGTTCAATTATAGTTTTAGTAACACGTTTATAACTAAATGACTTGATTCGCAAGTCTTGTACCTTTATAAACACACAGTGTAACGGTCTTGGCTATCAGGGCGTTACATCGATGCTTGTGGTGGATCTTGAGTCATAGGCCGCTGATACTATGGTTGAAACGGTTGTTGTTGGCCCTAATTATTTCTCCAGGAAAAGTTATGATGGTTTATCCACCTTGGATTAAATGAGTTGGAGTAGGGGTTGTTGTAGGGCCTTTGAAAATTACCCATTGCCTGGACTTGAGCTTGATCTAATGGGACATTGTTGGGATCTAAAGCCGCTTGGCACTAGTCAAAAGGATGAGGCCCCCCACACAAGTCACACATTACTTGGGCTTGCACAACCTAGGAAGACATGGTATTTTGTTGCAGCTGCTTAGTTAGAGATGCAACTTGAGCAGTTAAGGCTATGATTGCATCTTGTTCACGAACCCCTGCAACCTTTTTATTACTTCCCAATCGTTCACTTGGCCATTGGTAATTTTTATTGGTCATTTTGTCTAAGATTTCATTAGCTTCATTAGCACTTTTGCTCATAAACGCTACTCCCGCTGCTGCATCAATGAATGTGCGAGTGGTACCGCACAAACCATTGTAAAAGTTGTGGACCAACATCCACTTCTCAATACCGTGGTGAGGACATTTTCTAATCAAGTCCTAGAACCTCTCCCAAGCATCATACAAAGATTCTCCCTCAAGTTGAGAGAGGTTATTGATCTCCCCTCTCATTTTAGTAGCCTTGGCAGGTGGAAAGAACTTCGCTAAGAACTTCTGAGCTAGAACATCCCAAGTGGTTATAGTATTGGCCTCAAGTGAATTCAGCCAACTTTTCGCTCGCTCCTGTAGTGAGAATGGGAACAAGAGCAATCTAATGGAATCATCGCTCACCCCGTTCATCTTGAAGGTGGCACACAACTCCAGGAAATTGGCTATGTGCATATTGGGGTCTTCAGTGGGGAGGCCACCAAATTGAACTGCAGTTTGGACATCTGCAAGAGAGCATGCTTGATCTCAAAATTGTTTGCCTCTACTACTGGTGGATGGAGGCATGAGTGGACCCCTGTGACAGTAGGGAGTACATATTCCCATAGAGGTCTTTGAACAGCAGGATTCTAATCTTGTGGTGCTCCCCGTTCATGTTTTCCACACTATTGTTATTAATATCAACTGTAACAACAATGGAACTTTCAGCCCTCTTGTTTCTTCTGTTTCGCTTGCACTCTTTCTCGATCTCAAGATTAATTGGAACTAGACTGTCAGCTCCCCTTCTAGTGCCCATATAAAAAAAGTACCTGAGATAGAGAACAACTGCAACCAAACAAGTTAAAATTATTTCAAGAGAACCAACCAAATTAGAAACAAAACTAGCTATTTGATAATGATAAATTTATCAGTCCCCGGAAACAGCGCCAAAAACTTGTTGCAAAAATTTAATGCTACGGAAGTATACGCAATCGCTTTTGTATTTTATTTCGGTAAGACCAATATCGATCCCACAGAGACTGATTATCAAGTACCGATAGCTTATTTTATTTTCTATTTGGTCATCAAAATTGGAATTTTTAAAACTAAAAATAATAAATAACAAAATTAAATGAAGAATAACAAAGAACAATAATCTTACAGTAAACTTGATTCAAATATAAAAGAGAAATCAAAGATTCTAATCTCCTCTACTATCCACTTTATTATTCATTAATGCAATCACAAAGATAATTCTTCTCACTAAGATGAAAGACATGCAAAAGTGTTAAATATTCGGGTTAAGAAATATAAAACTCGACCTAATGCAAATTCTCTATATTTCTATGAGAAATTTAAACAATAGGAAGCAATGAACTCAGCCCTAAATCACATAGACCAATTTGATACTCTCGTTCAAAATTGAAATCTATGTCTATTCAATTTTAGCATATCCAAATCTCTATTCTCAAATACTTGATTCAAATTCATAAATAGCATGTAAAAGGTACGCAATCAATCACATACACAATAAACACAAATTGAATAGATCTTGGATGAAGAAGAAATATAAAACTTGTATTAATTCATTATAAAGCTTCAAGAGATTCAATTAAAAACCCTAAATAGAATTTAGTTCATGTTTATCACTAAGAAATCCATAAACATGAAATTAACATAAACTAAAAGTAAAAAGAGAAGAAAAGAACTCTAAATGATAGATCCAATCTTCATCCAAAACACTCCCAAACCTCTTCTCCAATCTAGGTCTGCAAAAAGTGCCTCATTTTCTCTCCAAAATAATGATTTAAACCTAATTAGAATTTCTCTTAAACATGAAATGACCAAAACACCCTTCATTAAAAATCTGCATTTTCTCATTTCTAGACATATCCTGTGGTCGCAGGATGTCATTCATGCGGTCGCAGGAATACCCTAGAAATGCCAATACTTTTCTGGAATTGCGGCCACAAGACACCCTTCCTGCAGTCGCAGAAAGTGCTCCGAAACACTGTTTTCCACCAATTTTTGTCATTTTGTCAATTTTTTCCACCATGTTTCCACACCTAAGTCACCTAAGCCCTTCGACACTTGAAAACACATAAAAACAAGCGTAAAATAAAACAAAACTAAATACATAATACTTAACCTGAAAAACACATAGATAAATGAGTGTAAGACTCGTTTATCAAAACACCTCAGAAAACCATCCAAATCCCAAGTTCAAATCAACACCAAACCTAAGTTTAAAAGTCAGCTAAACCTCAAACATAACCAGGGAAATTCATGGAAAAAAGTATAATCCAAACCTTACCCCAGTGATGATTTTGACCCTCAGCTGCTGCTAACCACTTCCAAACTTCAATCCCCCTTCAATTCCAAGCTTTCCTCTTTGAATTTCAGCAAAAATCCCCAAGCTAAGGCGTAACGCCCTACTACCCTAGAGTCGTTACCATGTGATTTTAAAATGTGACATTAGCTCTCTAATCAAGGTATAAACCAAAAATTGTGGTTAATTAGAATGAAGACTCATTTAAATAAGATTTTGGTATAAAAGGTTGGACATTCATTTAAATCTTGAAAGTTTTACATTAGGATCCAAAAATACTGTTTAGAAACATATTTACAACTCAAAAAGTTACTTTACATTCAACCTAACCGACAAAATCAAACATTTATAACTCACTCCTCAAAATACCCCAGCGGCGGCGGCCAGGTAGGCCAAACATGTACGCACCTCTCCATGCCCTCCAACTCATGTTTAATCGACATTTTCCTTGCCCTTACCTGCACCACAGAGCACCCGTGAGCCGAGGCCCAGCAAGAGAACTTCGAAGCATATCATTCAATAATTCATTTCAACAGATAAATACTTAATAAAAAATAACAAATAGTTTACAAGTTTCTACTGGAATACACAACAACACAATAGCACAATACCGTAACAACACAAAAGTACAGTAGCATAGTCGTGGCCTTCACCGATCAGGGTGTGCTTTTAGGCACCAAGTCCGCGGTCTTAACAGAGCGGGTGTGTACAACACCCTTAGAGGGTCTCGCCCTGGCGGCTTGTATTCAACATGCTTAATGCCGATCTCGGCCCTTTGTCACTCCCGGTCTTTTCCGCTTCCGGTTCTTGTCGATCGGTCACAATCACATGTATGGCATAATAGTTATAAACAATACACACAACACTACACACAACATAGCTCTACAAGAACAAATAGTTCTCTTACCTAGTATCTCGTGTTGACAACCCAAAGCGATCTCGAGCACGATCCTTAATCTCGAGCTTGAGCAGTAAAACATAGTCACAACGCATTAATAAATAGACATCCTTCAATTTCTAACCAATTAAGAACTTTGGATTAAAATACTACCCTTTGGGACCTCGAATTCTACTAAACCGAGTAGTGGAATCCTTCCCAAGCCTTAACATTTGGGTTCCCAAGTTTAAAACCTTTATTTGGTCAATATTTCCTATATGAGCTGCGACCTAGCCTATTCAGACCATGACACGCCTCAATTCAGAGACCCCTAGGCTCTCTTCAAGGGGACACGGGTCGCGGCGCGCCTCAACCTGTGCCGTGGGGCTTGGGCAAAAATCAAAGGCTCCCAAGCCTTTTTGTTCATACGGGTTGTGACTTGAGCCTGCGAACACAGAATCCCCTGCATTTTCAAAATCCCAAACCTCCTGAACTTCAATCTAAACATATTCTAAAGCCATAATGAAGTCCCTCATCAACTCTACTACACTTTAGGTAGTGCTAGAATCACTCAATTTAGACCAAATTCAACTTAAGCCTAGAACTTAGCTAAGCTTCATTCTCACCAGAATTTACCAAAACAAACATGGAAATAATCTTACCTTTGTGATGATTTCAACCTGATCTGATTCCCCAACACTTTTAGTTTGTTTTCCCCAAGTTCCCAGCTTCAATTCCCAGCCAATTTCTCAAGGAATTCCCCAAAGCTTCAAGCACACCATTGAGATGGAGAAAGCCGAGTAATGAGAGAGAGATAGGTTGAGATATGTTTCCCCTTCTGGCTAGTTCTAGACTTTAGTTAGCTTAAGTCTATCCTCAGATGTAGAATACCCAAAATGCCCCTAATTATATTCTTAGTCCTCTAATGTCACTAAGGGCAATCCCATGATTTACCATATCCCGCTAATTCCTCAATTGTCCCTATAGTTCCCCATTTAATACTAACATCCCCAAACAATCACTAGGTCACTACCCGTTACTCGGTAACCCTGAACACGTGTTACATTCCCAATATACCCCTAGGCTCGCCCCGAGCCGGGTATTCGACCCCGTTGTGACTATTTCGTTAATCCACTCCCTAGAATGGTCTCGGATCACACATTGCAAATAATACACCACAATCTTGTTGTATCAAGCACAACACGCATATAATTCACATTGATGCCCTCAATGGGCAAAAATTACAATTATGGCCCTATTATCCAAAATGGGCCCACATGCATATTTAATTCACCAAAACATGCATTTGTAATCACATAATCATTTAATCCATGTAATAACATATTTAAATCAATTATTACCCTCCCAACATGCTAATCAAGGCACTAAGCCTTATTAGCAAATTTGAGACGTTACATATGGAGAAAGAGTGTATGTATCGAGAGAGAGAGAGGGGGCTGAGAGTGTTGTGTTTTTTTTAAGTGTATAGTAGAAGTTAGCCTAACTAGGTCTATCCTTAGCTTAAAAATGACTAAAACGCCCCTTAGATCAATTCTAGCCTTTTTATGACACCAAGGGAAAATCCTTCATTTGCCACATTCCCTCTAATTTCTCGAGTATTCCTATAAATCCCCAATTAATCCCGACATACCAAAATAACCGCTAAATAACTACCTGTTATCCAGTAAACCGAACACACACTAAGTTCCCAAAATACCCCTATGTTCACCCCGAGCAGGGTATTAGACCCTGTTGTGACTACTCCGCTAATCCCCTCCCCAGGACCGCCTCAGATCACACATCTCAAATATATCTCCAAAATACTATGGTCTCAAGCATAACACACACCCATATATATATATATTATATACCCTCAACAGGTAAAAAATTACAAATATGCCATTATTAGCAGGAATGTGCCCACATGCATATTTAATTCACCTAAACATGCATATATATATTCACATTATATTATAACTCATGTAATTAAGTACCAATGCACATATATCGCAATTAATCCCATAATAATATAATTAAATCAATTATGGCCCTCCCAGCACGCTAATCAAGGCACTAAGCCTTATTAGCAAATTTGGGGTGTTACAACTAATCCATCCTTACAGAAATTTCGCCCTTGAAATTTTCTTGAATAGTTTGGGATATCGATCCCGCATATCAGACTCAAGCTCCCAAGTTGCCTATTCTAATTTGTTGTTTCTCCACAACACATTCACCAAGGCAATGGTCTTGTTTCACAAGACTTTATCCTTTCGGCCTAGGATATGAACCGGTTTCTCCTCATAAGACAAATCTTGATCCAACTCCATGTTTTCATAACTCAGCACATGTGTAGAATCTGATATGTACTTCTGGAGCATCGACACATGAAATATGTTGTGGACCCCTCAGAAGGCTGAAGGCATGGCTAATCTGTATGCCACCTCTCCAACTTGTTGTAGGATCTCAAAGCGGCCCAAAAACCTAGGACTTAACTTGCCTTTCACTCCAAATCGTTTCACTTCTATCAAAGGAGAAACTCTAAGAAACACATGACCACTGACTTGAAACTCTACACTCCTGCGTTTCAAGTCTGAGTAACTCTTCTATCTACTATGGGAGGCAAGCATCCGAGCTCTAATCTTCTCAATTCCCTCATTAGTCCTCTGAATGGCCTCAGGACCTAAGTATTTCCTCTCACCCATCTCATCCCAATGAATAGGTGATCTCCACTTTCTCCCATACAACATTTCATACAGAGTCACTCCAATAGTTGCATGATAGCTGTTATTATAAGAAAACTCAATCAAAGGGAGATAATTACTCCAAGATCCCCCAAAGTCTAGCACACAGGCCCACAACATATCCTCCGGTATTTGAACTGTCCTATCAAATTGTCCATCCGTCTGAGGATGATAAGCTATACTAAATCTCAACTGCATGCCCATAGCCTTCTGCAGGCTCTCCCAAAACTTAGAGGTGAATGCGGGGTCCCTGTCATATACTATCGATCTTAGAGTGCCATGGAGACACACAATCTCCCTCACATATAACTTAGCATACTGATCCACCGTATGAGTTGTTCTAATAGGAAAAAAGTGGGCTGATTTGGTGTACCTGTCCACAATCACCCACATAGAATCATGCTACCCCACTATCCTCGACAATCCAACCACGAAATCCATGATGACATCCTCCCACTTCCACGCTGGAATTCTTAAAGGCTGCAATAACCTTGCTGGCCTTTGGTGTTCAGCCTTCACCTGCTGATAGGTTAAGCACTTGGCCACATAATCCACCATGTCCTTCTTCATCCCTGCCACCAATACATAGTTTTCAAATCTTGGTACATCTTTGTCATACCCGGATGTAGAGAATAAGGAGTGGTATGAGACTCATCCAGAATCTCTCGTTTGATACCGGAATCCATCGGAATGCAAATTCGACCTTTATACCTCAATAGATCTACCTTTGAAATAGAAAAGTCTCTAGCCAATCCAGCTAAGACATTCTCTATGTGTTTCCTCAACTGAGGATCCTCCTTCTGTGCCTCTCTGATCCTCTCAACGAGTGTGGAATGAATAGTAATGTTAGCTAGCTGACCAACTACCAGTTCAATTCCTGCTCTCGTCATCTCTTCAGCTAACTTTTCTGATATTTGTCTCGAACTGAACAACTGCCCTGGCCCCTTTCGACTTAATAGGCCGGTCACAACATTGGCCTTTCCTGGATGGTATAAAATATCATAATCGTAGTCTTTTACCAACTCCAGCCAACGTCATTTGTGCATATTCAAATCATTTTGAGTAAAGAAATACTTCAAACTCTTATGGTCATTGTATATTTTGCACTTTTCTCCATACAGGTAGTGCCTCCATACCTTTAGTGTGAATACCACCGCTGCTAGTTCCAGATCATGAGTGGAATATCTCTGTCATACTCCTTCAGTTGTCTAGACGCATAGGCTATCACTTTCCCAACTTACATCAGTACACAACCCAAACCCTGCCTTGAAGCATCGTAGTAGACAACAAACTTTATCTTGTTTGATGGAAGGCTCAGTACCGTAGTGGTAATCAGTTGGTGCTTCAACTCCTTAAAATTGTTATCACATCTATCTGTCCAGAAATACTTCATCTTCTTACGTGTCAGCTCAGTCAACAGTGTGGCTATTCTAGAGAATCGCTCAACGAAATGCTGATAGTACCTGGCTAATCCCAAGAAGCTTCTAAATCAATCAATGCAGTGAATGAAGAACCAGCACTAGAAATCTGACCTGTCATGGCCGAGGGTCTAGCCTCAGGCTCGGTCTAGATCAAAGTGAACACTCTGGCTGGAGTGAGGCTGTCACTCCTCTTTGGTTCCTCTATTTGGCATGTGGGCAGTCCTTCCTCAACTGCTTGACGCTCCTACAAATGAAACACGCTCTGACTCTGCATTCCCCGAGATGTCGTCGCCTGCATCGTCGACACTCTGGGAAACTTCTCCAGTTCTCTCCCTCGCCGTGACAGCCACCAAGGACACCCTGTGCCCTCCTATTTGGACCAAAAGGAACAAAAGAATCTTGACTCTTTCTCTTCTTCTCACTGGGTCCACTACCTCAGCTAGGACCAGTGAAGGGAGGCACCATCCTCCGTGCATCGCGCCTTGCGGCTCCTTCTTTCCAGATCTGGTTTTCGACATCCTTAGTTGTAAGGGATTTTTCCACTACCTGAGCATAAGTGGTAGTCCTCGACTCCAGTGTTATCTTAAAATCACGAGCTATCATCACATTCAACCTCCTTACAAATCGATGTCTCCTTGCCATGTCAGTAGGCACCAAATCTGGTGCGAACTTAGCCAACCGGTCAAACTTCAAGGCATACTTTGTGACGGTCATCCTATTTTGGGTCAAATTAGTGAATTCATCCACCTTTGCAGCCGAACTGAAACACAACATTACTTCACATTAAATAGATCCCTGAATTCATCCCAAGTCATAATAGTCACATCCCTCCTCTGAGACACAACTTCCCATCAAATGCGGGCATCTTCCCTCAACATGTAACTGGCACAAGCCACCCTCTCGTTCCTTTCCACCCTCATGAATTCCAGGATAGAAGAAGTCATGTTCATCCACTTCTCTACCCATAGTGGGTCTGGACCGCCCTGAAAGGTGGGAGGGTGTTGCTTTCTAAACGTCTCATACAAAGGCTCCCACCTATTCTCCATCACAGGCTTGGCTTGCACTAGTGCCACAGCCTGTGGGACCTGTAGTCCAACATCCCGAGGAGAAGCCTGCTGCCTCAACTCTTGGAGTTCATCTTCAGTTCTCTGTAGTCTAGCTTGCATTTTTGCAAACATTTGTTGCCAATTCTGTGGGGCAGGTGGAGGGTCCTGACCCTGGTTGTTATCATCGGCCATATCACCGCAGAATCTAGTTGATCGCCGAGGCATAACTTCAATATGCCTGCAACCAATGATGCCACACATCAGGCACGATAACAACATCCAAAGAAACCACCTCCTAGTTCAATCAATAAAACACAAATATCAAATTAACACAATGCACACATAACATAATCATATAGCAGTAAAAGGGGCCATGCCCTAACATTATATACACTCATCATGTTAACTTTATATTAATCAGGCCAACAGGGCAACTTAGACAAGCAATTAAACATATAATTCACTTAATACCGACCACCCTGAGTCGAGCTTGTCTCTAGCAGCGAGCGTAAACCATAAACCATAAACCATACATGTTCAGTCAATCTCTAGGAACCATAAACCTTGGCACGCTCTGATACCAAGTTATAATGCCTTACTACCCTAGTGTCGTTACCATGTGATTTTAAAATGAGCCATTAACTCGCTAATCGAAGTTTTAGACTAAAAAGTATGATTAAATTAATGTGAGGACTCATTTAATGAAATCTAAGTATAAAATGTTGGACATTCATTTAAACCATAAAAGTGATACATTGGGATCCTGAAATATTGTTTTAAAACATATTTACAACTCAAAAGTTAGTGTACAGTCGACTTAGGTGACAAAATCAAACATTTATGACACGTTCCTCAAAATTACCCTAGCCGTGGCGACCAGGTAGGCCAAACATGTACCCACCGCTCCATGCCCTCCAACTCATGCTTGGTTGGCCTTTCCCTTGCCCTTACCTTCACCATAGAGCACTAGTGAGCCAAGGTCCAACAAGAAAAATCCACAAACATTGAATATAACCATTCATTTCAGTCAACACATAACTTAAGTAGATATAACAGGCAATTCACATAGCGGCCTATGCCGATCAAGGTGTTTTACTAGGCACCAGGTTCACGGTTTTCACCAAATGGGTGAGTACAACACCTTCAATGGCCATGCCATGTCAACCCGCATTTATCATGCTTATTTCCATTCGGCCTGCATTCAACATTCTTATTGCCGATCTTGACCTTTGCCGATCTCGGCCTTTGCCGATCGTGGCCTTTGCCGATCAGTCATAAATACACATAAAACTATAAAAATTCATACACAACACTAAACACAGATAATCGGGCCAAGCCCTGATCTATGGGTACAAAAAATTTTCTTACCTTAGTTGCGAGCTGAAACTAACAGGCGATCCCAACCAAAATCCCTAATCACAAGCCTTAGCCGTAAAAGCTAATCATAAAATAATATAAATAGCCATCACAATCTAAATCAATTAAAATCCTTTGGAACAATATAATAGCCTCCAAGACCTTAAATTATACTAAACCGAGTAGTAGAATCCCTCATGAGCCCTTAAGTTTGGGTTCCCGAGCTTAAAAACTGTTTCGGCCGTTTCCCTTAAATTGAGTCGCGGCTCGCTACAAGTTAGAGATACTTCTCTCTTGGGGGTCACAGCGCGCCCTCACATGCGCTGTGATGCCTAGGAAACTTCAGGGACCCTCTAGGGACTTCTCATGGCCACGAGACACGACGCTCGGAGAACAGGGCTGCAACTTGAGCTCCAAACCCAGAACTCGCCTTACGTTTTCTCGAGCCAAAATCACCAATTCACCCCCAAACTTGCGCTGAGGTCCCAATTGGGTTTAGAACTCTAAACAACACATTAAAACAGTATAAACACCTCACAAAACCATCTAAATCCCTAGTTCAAATCAACACCAAACCTAAGTTTAAAACTAAGCTAAACCTCAAACTTAACCAGGGAAATTTATGGAAAAAAGAATGTTCTAAACCTTACCTCAATGATGATTTCGACCCTCAGCTGCTGCGAACCACTTCCAAACTTCATTCCCCCTTCAATTCCAAGATTTTCTCTTTGAATTTCAGTATAAATCCCCAAGCTAAGGAGAGAGAGTGTATGTATCGAGAGAGAGAGAAAGTGAGAGAAAGGGTTGAGAGTGTTGTGTTTTTTTTAAGTGCTCTGTTGAAGTTAGCCTAACAAAGTCTATCTGTAGCTTCAAAATGACTAAAATATCCCTTAGATCAATTCTAACCCTTTTATGCCACCAAGGGCATATCCGTCATCTACCACATTCCTGCAAGTTCCTCGAGTATTCCTATAATTCCTCAATTAATCCTGACATACCCAAATAACCACTAAATAACTACCTGTTACCCAGTAAATCCCGAACACACGCTAAGTTCCCAAAATACCCATAGGCTCACCCTTAGTCGGGTATTCGACCCCATTGTGACTACTCCACTAATTTGCTCCCCAGGACTGCCTCGGATCACACATCTCAAATATATCTCCACAATACTATGGTCTCAAGCATAACACACACATAAACATATATATACCCTCAACGAGTCAAAAATTACAAATATGTTTATTAGCAAGAACGGGCCCACATGCATATTTAATTCACCTACACATGCATATATATTCACATTATATTATAGCTCAGGTAATTATGTACCAATGCACATATATCACAATTTATCACATAATAATACAATTAAATCAATTATTGTCCTCCTGACATGCTAATCAAGACACTAAGCCTTATTTGCAAATTTGAGGCGTTACATACAAGATGAAAAAAAATGGAGGTTCATTGTTTTTTTTATGTATGGATTCGGGAAAGAATATGGTGTTTTGGATTGTGAATAGAATAAAGATGGTGTTGTGTGATTTCTGTGTTTCAATCGAGCTTGGTGGAGCAGCCATAGAGAAAGATAATTTCATTTCAATGTTGCGATTAACCCAATAATTATGTTTCTTTGATATAGTTTGGTTGTTCATAGTAAGTGATTTTAATGAAAATCAATTCGTTTTGGCTTTTGAGATTTGTACTATGAGTAGTTCATTAAACACACTTTGGTTATTGATGTTCATTTGTGATGTTATAGATTTTTTTTTGGTTTTTTGTTTCTCTATGTTTATCAAAAATGAAACAAATAAAATTAAACTCAAATTTTCAATTTTTAGTTTTCTTTAATTAAGTTTTTTAATTTATAATCTTATTTTTTCTTTAATTTTTCATGAACCAAATTCATTTAATAATTAATTGTGTTTTGAAAAATCTGTATAAAATAATTAATTAACATTATTTGACATGTCGTTAAATTTGGAAATGTGGTCCAATAGACTACTACCACGTGGGTCCTACTTGGCACTTAATAGGTCTAGCTGACATTTAACAATCAAAATGACATACATGCAACGAAGCAATAACAGAATGTATTATCGCCATTAAGATTTTCGATTGGGGTCATATGTGTAAATTTGAGAAAGAAAATAGGGTTTTGCTGCAAATATCCCATATTTTTATTATAAATGTGTGGATAATATTGGTGAAATACATATACAAATAAATTAGACTATAATTTTAATAAAAATGTTGTTTTTAGCATAGTTTTTAATTACTTAACTACTAGTAATATTTACATACCACAACGTTTTTTCCATTTTAATTACAAAAATTACATAGGAAATTTTATTTACAAAAATACCGAATTTGAAATATGTGGAAAAAACCACTTTCTCTCCTCTCTCTCTCTTGAATATGTCAAGGTAAGTAATCAAGATTTCATCCACCCTACTACTGTATGGACCAAATGAGAGGGAAGAGAAGCTGCTAGCAGTCTCACAGTCCAAAGATTTCTGCAATCTGTCACTAAAGAAGACCACACTCGCCCATAAAAGTTGTTGAAGTTGCGACTTTGAGTCCATTTTCAGGTGAGCTCTGCCACCACGGACCTCACGGGTGCCACCACTAGATCAAGATTTTGAGAGGAACAAAACCATCTACCTACTCTGCCTATGTCGTTGTCATTTTCTAGTGATTTCGTGGGGATATCCGCAACATTGGAAGCGTTTTCAAGAGACATTGTTGGTTGTTTAGGCTTAAGGGTGGTATTATTGCAACCTACTCTTCGAAAGGGTCATTTTGGTATATGGCAAGCATAGGTTTCATGTTCTCACTGGAAAGAGATGATTGGAATGTGTTTTTTTTTTCTTTCTTTCTATTGTGTATGAAAAGTAACTTTGTAGTTGTTTTTTAATTTAGTTAAGCAAATTTAAAGAGTCCAAAAAAATTGTATTATTTGTTGTGATCCAAAAGTAACTTCTAAGTTTCATTTTTACTTGGTTAATTAGAAAACTCCTATAATTCATATGTATAAACCATGGATGTGTATTATACTTTTTCATTTAAAATTACTGTCTACTATATTACATAGTATCATTTGCTACATATAGCAATTTAATATATTACATTCTAATTGATTAGTTTATAAAATAGGCTTGAAGGTAGCATAGAAGAATTTCAAATAATAAGACACCATAATATAATATAAAAATAAAGACGTGTTTATAAAAGCAACTAATTGACATCTAAAGATAATAAATTTTTCAACAAATAGGCTTGGAGGTGACCAAAATGTTTCTAAAATAATATAACCTAAAAATGAAGCTTTTTATGGAAGCAAGTTAGTTATTTTTGAGTATCGTAAGCAACCAAACACATACTTTTGAGAAACCTAGAAAAACAGAAAAATTCAGGCAGCGAGAATGGTGTCTCTTTTTCTGTGCTTAGTTGTCAAAATTCAACTTTTCCACTATCAAGTATATTATTTTTTATTTATGATATTTTATGATGATGTGACGTAACCTTGGTGTAAATAAAATTTGTTAAGTTATTTTTGTAATTATTTTATGTTATATGTATACATATAACATATTCCCTAACTATTATGGAGGAGATTGGAGTTTCAAATTCTAAATTTCAATCCCATATTTTGGCCTGAATATGGAAATAGGATGTGCGTGAAACAAATATACTCGAGTGATGAAATATGTTGTTATAAATATTTTCTTTTTACTAATTTAATCATGAAAAGTTGCTAATACTTAGCAAATGAAAAAGGAAAATTAAAGGACACAAGGATTTCGCCTGATCCCTTGGATGTTAATTGAAGGGTAGGTAACCATTTGGTACTCTGTCTTTTTGTAAAGTATCATTTTGGTATTCTGTGTTTACAATAATGTTCATTTGGTACCCAATATTATGAAATCGTACATATTTGGTACATTATACTCAAATTTAATTAATAAATTTTTACCAATTTAATCAAACTGCTGTCAATTATATAAGTTCCAAATTTAAATTTAATTACTTAATTACATATAACTGATGACAGTTTGATCATATTGACAAAATTTTATCTATCAAATCTGAGTCTAGAGTATCAAATATGTATAATTTTAAAATACAGGGTACCATATGAGCATTATTGAAAACAGAAGGTACCAAAATGATACTTTGCAAAAATATAGGGAACCAAATGAGTAAATTCTCTTAATTGAATTAAACATTCGAAGGTCAGAACGGTCCATTTAGTTCAACAACTGACTTATTCAAACTATTCGTTTGACGCCTTTGGTACACTGACATGGACCAATCAAGAGACCTCCTAATACTTTAACCGCCATAAGTTATTTATAAATATCACTTCAAGGGACCAAAATTGGACCATGGAATCATTCTTCACTTCTTATACTTTTTTTTTGTGAGATTTTAGAGCAAAAATATTTACTAACTTGAACCTAGAGTGCATGCATGGAGGTGTCCTCTTGAAGGTTTCTCTCAATTTTCTTCAAGACTCAGTGGAAAAATATTTGGTGATTATTGTTGATCTACCTTAGTAATATCATTCTATAATCATCCCTTATTTGAAATATAGATTGATATTATTCATGAACTTTTTTAGATAAAACAATGGGCACCTTCTGTGGAAAAACTTACTTATTTTTTGGTTTGTTTTTTCTTTCCTTTGTAGGAAATCTAACATGAATGATAAGAACAAAAAGCTATGGCACAAAAGAAAGAAACAACCAATTGCAAGATAACCGAAAACATCAAATTGATTTCAGATTATACAAAGGAGATTAGATTGTCTAAAACTCTTTCTGAAGATTGCACCATCGATGAGAAATTTGAGAAGAAGCACCAATTTTTTAAGGCGAACCAGCAGCGATGAAAAGAACATAGAAACAAATCTCGTGAGCAGATGACAAAGAGATGAAGAGAAGAGAGGAAGAATTGCAAAAAAAGTTGGTTGCTTATGAGGATCTAGAGGGAATCCAAAAGGAAGCCCAACCATTTCCACAAGCATAATCACAAACACAATCCCAGGATCATCAAGATCCTCATCCCCAGTAGAAATTGCCAACTTTATTGCAGACTTAACCATAGCCGAGGGCACTTCCCATCCACATCAATATTGATGACGAACCAACTGTCCGAACTACTTATGAGAAGGCAGATGCTGATCGAGTAGAATCCAAGGGGAAAAAGGTTCCCAAAGGTGTTATATTATTTTATAATATAATGTTTTAGATTAAATAAATGTGACAAAGTGTGTCACATATTGTAACATATAATAGAGAGTTACAATATTTAGATATATGAGATATATCCAAATAATGTAACATATTTGGTGTTACAAATTTGTAAATTCCAAATATTACCCTTTATTGTGTAAAATTGTTGTTACACAATATTGAGATGAATTTCATAAAGCCATATGTGATATGGCTGTTAGAGATATGATTTTAACCCCAATAATGTGTTTTGGGAGTTACAAAATCATTTGGGAGGGTTTGGAACCGTTTGAAAAAACAGCACAATTTTTTGTGCTGAAATTGGTCAGTGGCTGTGGCCTGTGGGTCAGAGACCAGTGGCCGCGGCCACTAATGTCTCTGGCTGCGGCCACAGGCCAAAACTGACCAAATTTTCAGTTTTTTCAATCTTTGTTGAACGGCTCAAAAAACCCAAATAACTCCCAAATCTCTTTTTTAATTCCATATTAATCCAATTAAACATTGGTAACAACCATGGGGGTTGGTGGAATTTGAAATTCAAAGGGTGTCTCTAAACTCTATAAATAGGAGCCTATAGCTCACTTGTAAGACACAACTTTTCTATCCACTAGAGCACTTGGCTAGAAACACCTTGAGGCTTGATAATTCCAGAAAGATTTTCCAATATCTAAGAGAGATCCCTTAGTGCTTGAGTTAGGGGGAAATAAGCTTTTGGACAAAGGTTTTAAACCTTGTTCAAGTTGGTGATCCCCAATCCTCTTCACTTAGGTTGTGTAAGTGAGAGTTTGATTGTGTTTCTGTTCTTCTTTTATTCTATTGTTTTTCTTCTTATTCTCTTGTTCCATTTACTTGTATATTTTTTTTAAGAGTTGTAATCTTTTCATTTGGTCTAAACACTTTATTTTACTTGTAATTTTTTGCTTAGAGTTGTATTCTCACTATTCTCTTCTTCATCATCATCTTCTGCCTTTCTTAAGTTTATTTGTATTTTCAGTTATAGAGTTGTAACCTTATTTAATCAATCTATATTTACTTGTAATATTATTGCATAGAGTTGTAATATTTAATCATTTCCATTGAGGCAAAACAATATTTTCCTAACAAAAGGTAGCCTTAGGTGAAATTGCATGTTGAGTGGAAGAGCAAAATAATGAAGGAAGTTATGAAAAGTATGATTGGGTACCATGCCCATACGTTAGTTGAACAAGCTGCAGATCAAGTGAGGAGCATTGCACAATCCCCTTTCATTGATTGGATCATGGCCAAACCTAAGCCGAAATATTTCTTTGCCCCGCCTGCCTAGGAGGGTCGCACCAATCTTGTTGACCACATGTATCTATTTCAACAAAAAAATCCTAATAGCAATAAAGAATGAGACGATTCATTGTGAAATCTTCCCCTCTACGCTGTCCGAGCTAGTCCTTCTATGATTTAGGCAACCACTCAAGGAATCAATAAATAATTTTGAGGATTTATGCACAATCTTCATAAAAATATACAACAACATTAAAAATTAGTGAAAAATGATTGAAGATATCTACCATTTCAAGAAAGAACTAGAAGAGCATCCTAATAAGCATAATTAAACCAGGTTCTGTAAATCCTATAATTGGCATTTTTATAGAAATATCTTTTTTTCTTAAAAAGAGAAATTGGTTGATTTAATTGTTTCCTTTTATTATAATTTTCAGAAATATTTGTTTTCCTTTTATTATAATTTTCGGAAATATTTGTTTTCCTTTATTATATTTTTCGGATTTGTTTGGAAAAATATTTGGTTTCCTTTATTCTAATTTTCGGAAACCCTCTTTCCTTTTGTGTGTTTTTTGGTCAATAATATGCTTCCTTATTTAGCATATATTGTCTCATTTTGTTTATAAAGGAAACAAAGGTTATTGCAAATATTCGGTACTTACCCAAAGTTATTTTTTGGATTATTTGCTGACATATTTTCGTGCAGCTCAAGGATTGCAATCAGGAAACTGTTTCTTAATGTCATTAATTATTGTTTCCTTTTTGAGCTTGTTTTGATCCGACACAGGTCTGAGCTGTCCCCACCGATATCGCATCTGTCGGATCAGCATTTTTTAAATAAGGCAACTCTTCGACAATCAAGAATAACTTCTTTGATTCTTGCCTTTATTAGAAGAATTCTTTCTCAGCCTTTGTGAGCACGAAAAAGGACTCTATAAATAGGGCTCTAAAGGCAGTGAGAAAAGTGAACTCTTTGGTGCATTATTTGTGAGCTTTATTGTAATATTTGAGAGAGTTCTTCTTTGTTTTCAAGATCATAAGTATTCACATGATCTTGTAAAATTATGTTTGTTTAGTTTTTAGTGGTGAGCTTATACCTTGTTCATGAGTGAATACACATTGTAATTTGAACACAGCGTTTGTAGTCTTCGGGAGAAGATTTTTTTACAAGCCTTGCATTGGGAGGATGCAAGCACTCGCTGACCATTGAAGGGAGTTCAAGTGGTTGTGCATTTCAATCAAGATCAGATTAGTGAAGAGAAGTACAACAAGTTGCGGCAAATCTCAAGAGGGAGTCTTGTTTTGTTTAAGTCAATGTTTTTGTACTTGTGATTCTTTATTAATTGGTTTTATTCTCTGGGCGTGGCCCCAAGGAGTAGGTTATCCGAAAGGGTTTCTGAACCTTATAAAAATTCGTTGTGTTCTTTATTGTTTTTGCACTATCTTTTTATTGTGTTCAGTTTCTGTCGTGACAAGTTCGGTTTCTGTCCCGACAGAACTGTATTCTGTGTAAACAGTTAATTACCATTCCGCACTTTAATTAATTCACTTGGTTTAATTAATTTGGTAATTACTAAAAACAGAATTTCAGGTTCATTGACATTGTGAACCAGATTCACAATGTCGATTATATCATGGCAACCAATTTGTTTCTGAAGGGTTTGATCTATTGATCAATTATGCACGAAGAGTTAGTTCAAAATCAGCCATATGACATGAGTGAGATTATTTCCCGATGTGAAGAGATCTTTAGGGTCTAGGAGGTTTGAAAAAGAATGAAAAAATTAGTACCAATGATCTTAACACCATCTCCACCTTCTATGTACAACCACTAAAAAGAAGGAAAGCGAATAAATGTAATGACCCAACTATTTCTAAGACCTTGGACCATTAAAACTACTAGACATAGCTACTATTTTGGGAAACATACATAAGAAATAACATAACTTTATTTAAAATCCAAAATAAATATTGTGCAAAATACAAAGTAAAATATGAAATACGGTTTGGGTACCCATTGTTTAATACAAAAAAAACATAAACAATAAACTTAAATGAATTGTTTAAAAAAAGCTAAGTGCGGAATTACATCAAAACATAATTCGAAAGACTTAAAAATGTCATCCTCGATCGTCATGCATTCCATTCAATTCATTCATCCTCAACACACAAGGCAAGCTGCCATGAATCTTTCCGCCTTCCATCTTCATTTTCCTGCATCAAGCTAAAAATAAAGGAAT
Organism: Humulus lupulus; assembly: GCF_963169125.1. NCBI lineage: Eukaryota > Viridiplantae > Streptophyta > Magnoliopsida > Rosales > Cannabaceae > Humulus > Humulus lupulus. Next base: position 207,220,278 of record NC_084793.1, read on the forward strand.
GAGTCTAATGCCCAGCAAGGAAAATCTACTAACAACATATATCATAAATCATAAACATAAGATTATATCACATACATATACTATAAAACATATGACTATAAAAACATATAACATATAGGACTACAATATTAATGGCCATTAACTCATTAACATGACATGTGATAAAAACCATCTAAGTCCTCTGTCTACTAATCGAGGTAGGTTAGATCACATGGTAGTATATGATAACCCATCTAGGTCCTCTGTCTACTAATCGAGGTAGGGTAAATCATAACTCTAAACCATGAAAATGATAAAAATTCTTGGGGCTTGCTATCTAAGTAAGTCATATGCCCAAGCGACTATAAAACATATTCTTGTGGCTTGTTATCTAAACAAGTCATATGCCCAAGGACTATATAACATATTTATACATATACATACCATAGCATAAAATATATCATAACATAAACATATAAACACATATAATCTAACCTATTTTCCTTACCGAAAACCGGGATATGGAGACAAGAACAGGATTTGGAACACTCCTAAAACCAACAGTAAGAATGGTGAGTTTCTAAAGAAAAGAGATGAAAAAGAAAACTAAACCATCTGAGTAGAAACTTACCTAAAAGAACCTTAAGTTCCAAGAACTTAAACACCTAATCAAGAATCATAAACAAGAGTTAGGACTTGAAAGAAAATAAAAGAAAACTAAAGAACCATGAAGATTTGAACTTAAGGATAAGAATACCTTGAATGATCTTATGAATTGATCTAAACCTCGATACCAAAATCTCACTATATCTCACTTCCCAAGTGTTTGGAAAAGCTTAGAATGATAAAGATTTTAACCCAAAAACCCAAGTGTTTCTCTCTATAGTATCCTTAGCAACTTGGAGGCTCTAAATAATGCTTGAAGAATGAAGAAAATGGTTGAGTACTAGGTCCTATTTATAGAGTTCAAGGAGTGAAATTAATCCCTTTTAATTTGAATAAATAAATGAATATAAAATGAAAAATATTTGAATTTTTCGTTCAACAGATGCCCAGAACTCGGTCAAAACCGTTCAAAGGCAGGTCTAAGTGGTTAAGGCTATTTTAAAATTTAAAACCACAAACTTTCAAAAAATGTGAGTTGGAGACGATATATTGCCCCTATAGGCGATATATCACCTCCCCCATATTCCCGAGCCCCGTTCGTTCGTTCGTGCGAAGTCGACGTGCTTTTCCTATCTCCCGTAGGCAATATATCAGTCCCTCTAGCGACGATATATTGGTATACGTTGATATATCAAATACGTATTTGCACTTTTTCAGCATATTTTGAATTGAATAAACAGCTTTGACTTAGTTAAAACGTGATCCTAATAGCTGCTTGAAGGTTCTAGAGCTTCTAGATCTTTCTTTTATTTAAACTATTCATAAAAAATACTTAAATCCTTAATAAACATAATTATGACAAGTGTCATGCTCTTATAAATTCTATCTAAAACTTAGGTTATAATAACTAATATTCCTAGGACCAACAATATTAATCAAACCTTATGTTATAATTAATATTTCTAAACTATAGGTTAAACTTATAAAATCCATAACTGTTGCTATGAGTTTCCAACTAAGTACTGGCTTGAACCAAAATCCACGGAATCTAACATACTACAACTACTACTAACTACTACTACTATCTAGCTAAGTACGAATTCCAGGACACTACAACAAAATAAAAGGACTCGAGCTCGAATGACCCGAAAAAATGGGAAAGGAGACCCTGCGGAGATCAGATGTGGATCACATTGAGTACAATACCCCAATTGATGTCATATACGCAGAAAACATAGACAAACCTATTTGGAAGGAGCCCTACAAATGACTTCCCTAATGGGATCAAGAAACAAGGATAAATACTGCATTTTTCATAAGGACATTGGGCACATGACCCTTGAGTGTCGTAGTCTCGATAATCAAATTCAGGTGATCATGTGAACGGGATCGTTGTCACAATATATCAAGAAATACAACATCGAGAAAATAGGTCCATAGCCCGAAGTAGAAGGATTAGCGGTGGGAAAAAATCAAACTTTGAAGGTAGCACCATTATCTATGGATATATTCTTAAACTAAAATTGAAGAGTTAGGGGACATTTGGTAAAATTTTTAGAAAATTTAAAAGGTACTTTTTGAAAAATATCGGCAATAAAAGTGTTTGGTAAACAAACAAAAAACATTTTAGTAAAGAATTTATGTAGAAGCCAAAGTTGACAAGCTGCTTTTTGAGCATGCTCTGCAAAAAGTTTTTTTTTTTTTTTAAATTCAAATGTATTTACTTATTTGTTATATATATTACTAAAAATTAAGATATTGAAAATAATTAATCTGATAATAAATTAAGAAATATTTATAAAATATTTTACTCTTAAATATTTTTTATTTCTTATAATTTTTTTTATTTAATATTTGTTAGATATTTTAAAATATTTGTTTATATATTATGTTTTACATTGTATGATTATATCATGAATTGAATTATAATACTGTGATCATTATAATTAAAATCTTAGCTAGACTGATTAGTAATAGTATTTATACACAATTATGTGTATATTATATAATATAATATATTCAATCATGATCACTTGATTAGTGTATTATAAAAAAAATTATTTTAATTTTAACATGTTTTAATAGATATCCTATTAATATTGAAATTTATTTAGTATGTTTGAATTTAATCTAACAAGATAAATATGACATCTATTTTGGTCCTTTTATAAATAACAACACTTCAACCATATAGTTTACAAAATAATCTAATACAACTTTTCTAACTCGCAATCCCTTCAAATCTACATTTGACCAAATTCTCAACAATTTCATACTTCACCTGTTTTTTTTCTTCCACAATACAGTTGCAACTAATTATTGCATAATCTACAAGTGTTTCAGATTGGCCCTTAATCCATCTAAAATTAAATGAATTTGTGCTGTCAAATTGTACGTTGAGAAGATTGATGTAAATGACTTCTACAATTAATAATACAAGTATGCAAATTTCTGAATCCATGATACTGTGCAAATGATATATATTTATTTCTTGGAATTATGATGTGATTTATAAACACGATGAGGAGAAAGATTTTTTTATTAATTTTGTGTGTATATTTACAACCTAGAATTGATATTATATAGGCTATTTACAAAATCAAATCCTTTTAATACAGAATAAAGAAAATCCCTATAAATAAGAAACAACATAAAATCAGGAAACTAAATCAATAGGATCTGATTTCTTCTCTATCAACACTCCCCCTCAAGCTAGACTATAGATATTGATGAGTCCAAGTTTGTTTACTAGGAAATCAAATACGCGCTCGGACAACCCCTTTGTGAGAATATCAACTAGTTGTTGATTTGTATGTACATATCTAATGCTGATAATTCCTCCATCAATCTTCTCTTTAATGAAGTGACGATCCACTTCTACATGTTTTGTTTGGTCATGATGTATAGAATTATGTGCAATACTGATGGTAGACTGATTATCACAGTAAAGTTGAATAGGGGCATCATACTCAATCTTCAACTCTTTTAGTAGACATTTGATCCATATTCCTTCACACACTCCATGGGCCATGGATTTATATTCTGCTTCTGCATTGCTTCTTGCAACCACTATTTGCCTTTTACTTTGCCATTTTACTACATTACCCTACACAAGAGTACAATACCCAGATGTAGACTTTCTATCATCAACTGACCCAGCCTAGTCTGCTTATGTGAACACTTCAACCTTCCTCTCGGTTGTCTTTCTGAAGAAAAGACCTTTTCCCGGTGTTTGCTTGAGATACCTCAAAATTCTATATACCTCAAAATTCTATATACAACATTGAGATGTCCTTGACATGGATTATGCATATATTGACTGACCAGAATTATTGCAAAGGCAATATCGGGTCTAGCATGTCAGTGGTAGATAAGCTTCCCTACTAGCTGTTGGTACCTCCGTTTGTCAACTGGACTTCCTCCTAACATTTTCTTTTTGTCTCTGAGCTCGATTGGATTCTTACTGGGCTTGCTACCAAGCATTCCTGTCTCCTTTAAGAGATCAAGAGTGTAATTTCTTTGGGACACAGAAATCCCCTTTTTGCTCCTAGCAATTTCCATTCATAGAAAATATCCGAGTGCACCAAGATCCTTGACTTCAAACTCCTTTGTAACCATTTGTATGATCAGACTAATCTCTTCAGTGACAATTATGTCATCAACATACATGATCAATAGTGACATTTTCCCTTTTCCTGAGTGTTTGATAAAGATAGTATTTTCAGTCTGACCTTGCATGTATCCCAACCCCTTTACTACTTTCAGAAAGTGATTGAATCATGCTCGAGGAGATTGTTTTACCTTGCAGTCTCTGGTGGTATTGAGAGATTCTTCAAAATCCAAATGTTGACTCATGTACACTTCTTCTTCTAGCTTACAATTCAAGAATGCATTTTTTTTTACATCAAGTTGATGCAACTCCCAATTCAAGTTGACTACTAGCGAGTGCAATACTTTGATAGTACTAAGTTGGTAACCAGAGCGAATGTTTCCGTGTAGTCAATTCCATAAGTTTAAGTAAAACCCATGCCAACTAATCGAGCTTTGTACCTCTCAATAGTCCCATTTGCATTATATTTGACTATAAACACCCATTTGCACCCTATTAGCTTCTTGTCTAGTGGTAACTCAACTAATCTCAAAGTTCCAATCTGTTCAAATGCTTTTATCTCTTCGAGAACGACTGTCTTCCATTGGGGAGTACCAAGTGCTTCATTGATGTTCTTGGGAATTACAACATCTGATAGACTAGAGGTAAAAGCTTTAAATGGAGAAGATAATTTTGAATAAGAAATTAATTTTGAAATAGTGTGTTGAGTGCAAGATCTAGTTACCTTTCTTAATGCAATAGAAATGTTTAGATCTGATTGGTTGTTTCAAAGGATAGTACCTGGATCATTTGAGGGAATTGGTTCTATCACCGGATCATGCTCTTGACAGTGATGAGGATTTGTAACTTGTTTATTTATTATGGAATACACCCAAATTTCCTTCTGCATGTTTTAATCTTGAGGAGGAAGTCTTTCCGTCTCCAAGATTTCCTTAGAAGATGGGCGTTCACAGGAGTGATCAATTTCTCTTACACGAGAAGATGAGGGGTTTCCTGGTTCTGAAGGGGTAATTCTAAACCCCATGACCACTGAGCTTCTTTCTCGTGATGGCTGTTCTCCCTTTGAAGTGAGGTGGGTGTGAAGTATGGGGAATTTTAAAAAAATGTTACATCACTTGAGATGTATGATTTCTTGGCGAGTGGAAAATAGAATTGATAGCCTTTTTGGGCAGGAAAATAACCCAGGAAAATTGTTTTTATGGCTCTAGGATCAAGTTTACTACGATGTTGGGAGTGAACATGTACAAAAGCAGTGCAGCCAAAAACTTTGACTGGCAGAGTATTTGTAGAAATGTGTGGATAGAGAGACTGAATGACAGAATATGGTGTCTTGAACTGGAGAGGCCGACTGGGAAGACAATTAATTAGATAAGTTGCAGTAAGAACATCATCACCCCAAAGATATTTTGGAACATTCATTTTGAACATAATAGCACGCGTTACTTCTAAGAGATGACAGTTTTTTGTCTCGGCTACCCCATTTGTTGTGGAGTATCTACAAACTAGCTTTGAAGAACAATGTCATTCTTGAGAAGATAGGGACCGAGGATGGTATTGAAGTATTTGGGACCAATGTCGGCATGAAGTATTTGAATAGATGTTCAGAATTGTGTTTGGAACATTTTGTGGACGTTTTGGAAGACCTGACAAGTGTCAGATTTATGCATAAGTAGATAGACCCAAGTGACTCGTGTGTGATCATTAATGAATGTAATAAACCAAGCTTACCATAAGAGATGATGACCTTTGAGGGACCCCATAAGTCACTGTGAACAAGGGAGAAAATGGCTAAAGTGTGTATACATTTTTTAAGAGAACGAACCACGAGTATGTTTAGCAAATATCATATTGAAAATTAGCAACCTTTTTATTAATGAACAAAGAAGGAAAAATATGTTTTAAATATAAAAATCTTGGATGCCCAAGTCAACAATGCCATAGCATAATAGTTCGAGAATTTGAATCAGAAACAAAAATAGAACTTGAAGTCAAACAATGCAAGGAAGGTTGCTCTGTTATTGGATGTTGAAAGAAATAAAGGTCGTCACAAATCCTAGCAATGCCAATCATCATCCCCGATGATAGATCCTGAAATTGACAAGAATTTGACACATATTTAACAAGACAACAATTATCATAATTTATTTTTTAACAGAGATTAAATTACATTTTAATGAAGGAACATAGAGTATTGATTTAAGACTTAAATCAACAGATAATTTTATGGTGCCAATTCATGTAATAGGTGAGTAAAAGGCATCTACAATCTTGACACTAGATGTAGTAGAGCATGGACAATAAGAATAAAAAAATGAGGTAAACCTGTAATGTGATTAGTTGCGCTTGAATCGATGATCCATTGTGTTTGGAAAGCGGAAGAGAAATTACCAGAATGTGCAACTGAGGCACTATAAGACTCAGGACCAGACTTGGGTTGCATGGAAGATTAACTGAGGAGTGTATATAAATATTCAAGTTGTTTCTTACTGAATGAAGTGGCAGCAGTGCTACTCTGATCAGTGCTACTCTCAGTCTGAGTGTGGTAGGCCTTTTTGTCATTTTGGCGACAAGGAGTCCAGGTTGGTGGTTTGCCATGAATTTCCCAAAAAGTTGATCGAGTGTGACCATGATGCTGAGAATCATCACACCAAGGTCAGTCACCCTTACGATTAGGCCAAGGGTCACGATCGGATTTGCCAGATGGTGGCGATCCTGACTTTGAGACAAGAGCAACACTTTCGATGGGAGGCACATCAGGAGTAGTGAGCATGGCGCGACAACGTGCTTCTTCATGCCTAAACTCAGAGAATGCTTCTTCAGTATCAGGGAATGGAGAAAGACCAACCAAACAACCTCTTACTTCTTCAAGATTGCTGTTTAACCCAGTAAGAAACTGAAAGATTAATTTTTTTTCCAATTGTTGTCGCTAGATAGTGGTACAGTTCGCACACAGTGGTGTGGTATCCAAATACAATTCAAGTTCTTGCCACAGGTCTTGTAAATTCAAGAAATATTGAGTAATAGTTTGATTACCTTGCTTGATCTCTTTGAGCTTGGTGCGGATTTCAAAAATCTGAGAAGCGTTACCAATATTAGAATAAATCTTCATGGAAACATTCCACACCTCCTTAGCGGTCTTAACGAATAAATATCTGCGACTGATTTGTGGTTTCATAGAGTTAATTAGCCATGCAAGAACTATAGAATTTTCTACTTGTCATACCTTATGTGGTGTTAGTTGGAGATGGTGTAGGGAGATCACCAATGATGGACCCAAGTTTCCCATGTCCATAGATGGCAAGTTTGATTGATTGGACCCATTGCTAATAATTTTTTCCATCAAGCTTATGGGCTAGGATATTTAGAAAGTTGTTGTCATAGCACTAAAGAGATCTAGAAGAGCCACTGGATTGAGTCGTAGACCTGCTGAGAAGTAATCTCCTCATTGGTTGACATCGTTGGTGGGGGGAAAAGAGACAAGAGGCATGCAACAAGATAATTCCGAGACTAACGACTAATCATTTTTTTGCGACTAAAAACAAATAGGACCGAAAGATTAAAAACTTAAAAAAACACGATTGAGACTTGAGGAGAGGTTGTGCGATTGAGAGCTTGTGCGATGCGATTGAGGGTTGATAGACTAGATAGAAGTGGCCTGATTGGACAAAGGTGGTAGGACTGAACGAGGTGAGGGAAACAGATGAAAGCCTTAAGGCTCTGTTACCATATAAACATGATGAGGAGAAATAATTTTTTATTAATTCTGTGTGTATATTTACAACCTAGAATGAATATTATATAGGGTATTTAAAAAATCAAACCCTTTAGTATAGAATAAAAAAAATCCCTATAAAATAGGAAACAACATAAAATCAGAAAACTAATTCAACAGGATCCGATTTCCTCTCTGTCAACATGATTGTGTGCAATTGACATTGTGAATGTTTAGTTTGTGAAGTTTGATTGTGAATTATTTGAGAAGTTAACATTGTATCATAGTTTTGAGATCGTGAAATTCTACTCAAAATGATGTAAGTAAAACATGAGAAAAGAATATGTAAACTTCTCCATAATTTGATGTAAATAGAATTCGAGAAGAAAATCGATAAAATTATATTAAATGTGATGTAAATAGAATTTAGAGAAAAGGATCGATAAAATTCTATTCAATATGATGTTAGTTGAATTTAATGAAAAATATCTTGAAATTCTATTTAATAAGATGAAAATAGAATTTGAGAAGAAGATCAGTAAAATTCTATTCAATTTGATGCTTATAGAATTTGAGAAGATGATCGGTATTCAATGTGATTTAAATAGAATTTAAAGAAGAGGATCATTAAAATTATATTCAATGTATGATGTAAGTAGAATTTAAAGAAGAAGAGCGTGAAAATCTATTCAATAAGATGTAAATAGAGTTGAAGAAGTGGAACAATAAAATTCTATTTGATATGATGAAAATAGAATTTAAGACGAGGATCAGTGATATTTTATCTAGTATGATGAAGGTAGAATGTGAGAAGGATGTTAGAGGGGTTCTATTAAGCAAATTTAAATAGAGCGAATAGAAGAACATCGATGAAATTATAAGTTAGATATTGATCATTCTAATTTTCAGTCAAAAGAATTTGAGAAGAGACTTTAAGAAGGGATTTGCGAGCTCTGAATTTAAACTAAGTGGATATTATCATTCAAAAAATGATATTAATGTTGGGAGGGAGTGCCACAATAATAAAAATCTATACACAATAACACTTGATAGAGTCCAAGAAAAAATTGAGATAGAGATGTGCAAACTCTAGTTGTAGAACAAAACTCTTGTTCTTCATGCAATCTTCAAAACCCTTGATGGAACACCACTTTTAACCTTCGATGGAGATAATCAAACAAAAGGCTTATACATGATATCTGGTCATATGATAACGAGTCGACCATCATGCACCTTCTTTAGATAGCCTAAGTCACATCTCGAGCATCTCGATGTTCATGTCGTTGTAGCCTACAAACCTCCAGCTCGAGGAGTGCATTTAGCTCACTGTAAAATTTTTGAATGCACAAGCTTGAATTCCTAAGGAGACGTTACCCTGATCAATGGCATGTTGTAATTGTTGTAACCCCTGCCTGATAAACGTATAATATCGGGCAGTTAATGTCTTTATTACATTAATTTGTACGTTTGGGGAGTTACATAAACTTATATATTAGTTAGATGTAAATAGTCACTAAATTTTGTTTGTTGAACCCTATAAATAGAGGGGGAATGGACTAAAAGAGGGACAAAACTTTTGTATGCCAAAAATCTGCTATAATTCTCGAAAACTATTTTCTCAGATATCACAAAGCAATAATACAGACTCGTGGACTAGGTAAATTTTAATCACTGAACCATGTAAATTCTTGAGTGTTCTTACTTACGAATTAGGTAAAGCCTAATTCCTCATTCTCGGTCTTCTTAGTTCACTGTTGGTGAAAAACTGCGTCAATAGATTGGTGCTTTTATCAAGAGGCTAATTAGGCTTGCATGTTTTTCTACAAATCTTTCACTCAAAAATTTACTCTGCAACAATGGTGGTAACATGAAGGTTAGCATGTGACAGCGAGTCAGAGAGGCCTAGAAACCAAGGAGAATTATGTGCCGTCAGTCCTGCTGGAGAGGGTGCCTCTATGCCCAAGCATCCTAGAAAATAGCCCCAAGTCCAAAATGATGACCATCATGAGATAGACAGTTAATCATCACAGCACCACCGTAACTATCAATATTTTGTCTATTACATAAGACTAATGGAGCATGAGAATACTTAGATCAGGAGCCATCTTTCCCATGCCAACAAATGCATTGATGAGAATTTGTCCCAACTACCCCTTCCTGCAACAAATCCGAATTTTGGAAGGAGGGCTGGTGGATCTCAGAGGGGTAGGTTGCATAGGCGTAGTCATGCCAAAGTGAAACATTCAGTTCAGACTTCTACTCTTAGGTTAGTGCCATCAATAAAGTTCCCACAAATGGTCGGCATGTGCATGTTCATAGCAATGAACAAGAAACCCATGTCACTAAGAAGCAGCCTGATCAGAGTGGGTGGGCAAGGACAACATCCAGGCGAACATGGATTCCCTCGAATCCACCAGCTCACACCCATGTGGATAATCAGGGTCAAAGAGGTGTAGAAGTACCACCACTAGTAAGAGACACCGAGATGGATGATGGGCGACCTCAACTAGTACTCCCAGATAGATGGCGGGTGACCTCACTAATAAGGTAACCACCATCACCAATTCATCATCCAACACCTTCATAAGCTTGAGGAAACACACCTCCTTGTGGAAAGGACCAAAGAAACTCTATTCATAGAAAGGTCACCTATGTCACTTGATCTCGTGATACTGGAATTCAAATTCGAGTAAATAACCAATCTCAACAACCTTATCAATGGATGGTGAGCTTTGCTGAAGATAGTTACTGGAAGAAAAGCTGTCCCGAAGGAAGGTCAGAGAGTGTACACAACACACACTCTTGAAGGTAGAATCCCGACCTTAGAGGTCATCTAAAATTTTCTAAGAGTTATCATACTAACCGTCAATCCGATCTGCGTGAACACTTAAACGTACAACAGAGACAACAAGGTCGAGACAACGAGCTGAGTAATACTTAGACAAGGGAAAACCCTCCTATGAGGCGTGATGATGGGAATGTCCAAGCAAACCAAGCTCAAGCTTGGAGGGACGATAACCCAAATAACGTGCACCTCCTAGCACCAGCTTTCATCAGAGATCAAGAAGCAGTTTTGGGCTATCAAGGAAATAAGTGTGGAGGCCAACTCCTCTGCCAATATAAAACAACAACCGAGTGAGTCCCTCAAGGCTTACATAAACTGGTTCACTAACATAGCAGCTCGAGCAATAGATGCTGATGACAGTGCCAAGCTCATGGCAATGCGGTCTGAAATCTCCGTAGGGGGTGAATTGTGGAAAGAACTCCAAGGGAAAGAAGTTAAGAAAACCAATGAATTCTTGGCGCGAGCTCAAGAATGGATAAATCTCAAGGAGGCAGATTCCACGGTGGCGGGAGATAGTGGTGTTCCGTTTCAGCCCGCTGGAGTGGTAACCAACACTGTAGCCCCAGCTCAGTCAGTTGCCTATAATAACCAGGCGGGAAACTATAACAAAAGAAAAAGAAATAATGAAGGAGACTAGGTAGGGTCCAAAAAGAATAAAGTCGGGGATAAATATACGTCAATTTTCACCGTGTACACAGACTTGACAGATACATGGGAGAATATATACCTTGCTAACTTTGTTCACCTTCCATGCAAAAAGCTCGAGCCAATGAAGAATCAGCGGGCTAAGAGAGATCCGACCAAGTTTTTTCGTTACCATAAAGACATTGGTCACAACACGGACGAGTACCAGAATTAGTTCCTAATAAACATATCATTTAAGTTGTGACTAGGGCTTTCCGCAAGGCTTGGGAAAGGAATCGTACTCTGGATCGTATTAATAGTTGCACGGGACTCGGGGTAAGAAAAATGGCTTATGCACATAGAGCTGATTGGTTGTTATGTACACTAGCATTGAATTATCTGTGAATGATTAGTACAATCTATATTCAGCCATCGTTTTGAGCATGGGGCTGGTCAGAGAGCGTGTGTAACGCAGGCCATTCAACAAGGTTGTTTTCCTGGGCCGTGCATATCATTTATATGACTAGAATGAATATATTTGTAAATTGTGAAACCTGTTTACGATTTATATGATTGGAATGAAAATACTTGCAAATTTTTAAACGTGATTACGATTTATATGATTGGAATGAATGTTGTTGCACCCTAAAAACATGAGTTCAACTATCTTGCTCAGGGTATAGCTGGCACATAATAAGTAATGGATGCAAGATTTTGGAGATGTTTCGTTAAATTCAGACCATACAGCTCGAGGCTGTGTCACAGAGTCTAAGATAGCCCAGGTTCCTTTAGATCGTTTGAAATGATGACGACAAGAGATCGAAGTATGCCGTGTCCAGATCGCCCTCATCAAGCTTGAGTATTATCTAAGTCAATTCGTCCTGCTCTAGTTATATCCAGTTCAAGAGTGACATCTAGCACGAGGTGGTTCAAAGATGTGCATACAAAAGAATCCCTGCAGACTCTGATGCCCAATATGCACATTAAATGCATATGATCATTATATACATTTACTGATTGATGTAAATGACAATAGGCTTAATTAGGGTATTTACGTATCCATTATTTTGGGAAGTTACCCAATGCTGTATGTTACCATTTATAGTACAATTACCTAATATTGCCCATCATAATATCCTATAAAAATAAGAGGAATTAATAGTAAAAGTGATCGACATCTTGTATCCCAAAACTCTGCAGAAATTGTCATAAAGAATTTCTTCAAGGGTTTATAAGCAAGAATAAGAGTGACTTGTGGACTATGTGGATTTTAACTACTGAACCACGTTAAGATCTTGTGAATTTACATTTCCATTTTATTAACAAGCTTAATCTCTCTAATCGTGTTTCTTAATCCCTGTTGGTGTAAAACTGCATCAACAGAATGGTGCTTTCATTGAGAGCATATTACACTTGAAATTTTTCAAAGAATATTCGACACAACAATCAACATGGTGGTAACTTGTTCCATGCACGAAAATGAATCAAAGACACCTGGTTACCATGGAGATTACCATGCGATTGACCCAACTAGAGAGGGCACCTCTATGTAGCGTCTTCCTGGAAAACAACACATGAACCAGGACGATACTGGAAGTTCGGCTTAACGCCCCCTGATCTCGAATCCTGGGTATCTGACTACCATCCAAATGGAGAAAGCCTAGCTAAGGAGCCACCTTGCCTAGGCTAACAAATGAATAAACGAGATAATGGCTTGACTAACTCCTCCTACAACCAATGAGAATATTGGAAGGATGCCTATTCCTTTTGAGCGTTAAGGCCATCACGCAAGTCTACTAGGGAAGTATCATCTCTCAAACTGACAGCTTCTGGTTTTTCTTCACATTTGTGCCCTCCATGACCCTTGTTCATGATGGCGATGGGATAAAAGCCTCGTTCCCATTTTTCCTATCTAGGGACGTTTCAGGGCTTAATACCCTACGGCCACTTCCCCCGGGGATCGTTCGGATGATCCCGTCCTGGGACAGGATTCATCTATTCTTTCCTAGGGAATTGCCCTTGTTAGCCCTAATTTTTGGAACGGGATCAGCTTTCTTCTAGGGGTTTGTTTTTTGCCATAGGATCGACCATGTTGGCTTTTCCTTTCTCATGAGCAGGATTCGATGGGATGGCTCCAGGATATGGTCCTGGAGGAGGAATGGGACTAGCGTTGTTGTGTACGCAAGTCTTGATAGCCGGGATAGGCGGCTGCGTTCCTGGAGGTGGAATGGCTGAAGGATTGGCTGCCAATCCTTGGGCTGCAATGAAGGAATGAAGAGCTAGGAAGGACTCTTGCATTTGGCGGGTAGCCTCTTTTTGTTCTGCTATCCTGGCTTCTTGATCCAGGACCTGTTGTCTCAGGCAGATCACCTCCGGATTCTCCGAATCCTCCTGTTCAGGATTCGCATCTTTCTCGTCAGGATCAACGAGATTTTCGGCCTCATGATCCCCCTATTCCCATTCATCTTCCTTGTAATAGCCTTCGTCATAGTCACCCCATCCCCGAAGTTCTGGGAATCTTCGGGCAAAGGCCCTTGATAAGGCGTTTCCTCGGGTTGGTCTTGAGGAAATGTTTGGTTGGGCAATGGTTCTCCATTGTCTTGCTATTATTGGTGAGCAGGATCAAACACGGTGTGCCTGGTGTTCACCATTTCTACAGATGATTGAGTTTGATTCACGCTTCCTTCAGCTCTCAATGAAAGCACCAAAATGTTTATCGGGTTTTTAAGAAACTAGAAATATATTAAGAAGCAAGAGCTGAAAAGAAAGATTTAGAGATGAACAATCAAAATTTTTATGTGGTTGAGGCGTAAATGAGCCTTAGTCCACGAGTCAGTTGTATTAGGCCTTAGAGAGCTTTTGACAATGGAGTTTTCTACAAGTTTTAGCAGAGTAATTACTTACAAAAGAAAATCTGGGATCCCTTCTACAATGCACAACTGGCCCTATTTATAGGCAGTCAAGTGCAGTGGGCTTAGGTCAGACTAATCCGACCCCAATAAAGGTGTAATCATAGTTTTCTCGCTAATGGAGTCATAATACAAAGAATGTTACATAATAAAATGTAGTTAATCTGGGCCCATTGGGCCGACTCAGGCGTGGCCAAGCCTTACAACTGCCCATTGTAAATTAGCTCGGAGTGGTCCACATGGGCTTCTAAGGGGAATTTAGGGACAGGATCTGTCACAGTAGTGGAGTACTGTCTCCTAGGAACAGTGTACGTTCCGTGCGTACCGTCTTCTGCAGGTTAGTTGAGGAGACCAACTGCCGAATTTCATGGGGACAGGTCAACATTGGGGCTAGCTAGACTTGCCCTATCTGGAAGTTTGGTTTGAGTTCGTTTATTAATGTCTCAGTTCACTTATCGGAGTCCTGGTTGTTCACAAGGACTCAGGTTCATTTGCCAAGATGGACATCGTGACACTATGTATCTCCCCTGAATTCTTGATAAGGTCTATCTCCATCGACTAGTTAGTGTGCCACCTCAGTTGGCATCCTAGAGGATATAGGTAGGTCGACACCGAGAAGATGAGTCGGGCCTGCATCTTAGTCCCGGTTCCTTCGTTATGCTCGCCCCCATCAAACGTTGTTGGGCTTGATGAAAATTTGGCTATTAGGGTTTCTTCCTTCCTCATTCATTGGGCTCAGAATGGGCCCGGGCCTCTTTAAGAGGGCCCACAGACCCATTGGGTCATTTCACGTGTTACAGGTGGAAAACAGGGATAACAACAACCATCCTAGAATCCCTTGAACTCGAAATCTAAAATCAAAATCTCTAAGGCTCATGAACACACCAATAAAATGAGAGAAATCCAAAGAAGCTTACCTCTCAGTTGTAAATCTGAATTTTTGTGGCAAAATTTAGCCTCCTTGCTGTTGGTAGTTCTTCCCTCATGCTTAATCTCCACTTAAATGCCCAACTTCTTCAAATTGGTAAGTCCTAGCTTAAGAACTTCCTAGCTTCAAGATGAGGCAACTTGAATACTCTAGGTGTTCTTCCAAAAACATGAGAGAGAGAATGGATCATCAAACTTTTCCTTATTTCTAATTTAATGGTCAAATGACCATTTGGCACCTAGCCTCAATTTACCTTCTAGTTAACTCCCAATGGCATTTCGGTCATTTGGCCTAATTTCACACTAAACCTCAAATTATATACCCAAAAATTCCCAATTAATCATCTATTCTTCAAAATACAAATATTTTCCCCAAATAATATTTCATTCTCCATAAATTCCCAAAATACGCAAAAACCCCAAAATACCCCTTGTCTCACCCAGAGCTGAGTATAAATCTCAGTTGTGACTTTTCCACTAAATTGCTTGTTATCCAAAAAACTGGCATAGGTGACGTGGCAAGTTATTCCCAGACACGTGGCTGACACTTGGAGGGACTCTGCTAGGATATCGACCAGAATACATATTATAAGCAGTAGGCGGCCTAGTCTTACCTGCGACCAGTCTGGTCGATGGTTCCTCATGCAACGTGATGTTTCAATAAAGATCTTTCTAAATCCCGAAATTGACTCCCAAAATCTCCTGAGTATCCGATTATTTAGGAGAGAAAATCTGTAACAAATTCATGTAATCCCCCTTGAGCCTATAAATAGAGAGAGATAGCTTAAGGAAGGGACTTTTGGCTTTCGAATTATTTGAGACTAGAGTAATTATATCTGAGGCATTGTATTGTTCTTCAGAGGTTAGTGAAACTCATTGAACCCTAGTTCTTTGATCACTCCTTTGATTCTCACATCAATAACAATCTAAGTGGGTGTAGGTTATTACCAGATCCTGGGGCCGAAGCACTATAAAATATCGTGTTCTTATTATTTTCGCTATTACATTCTTTTCAACGCATTCCTCCACATCAAGCATATTTTGACTCCGTGTCAGTTGACCAAAATCAGGGTCAACATTCTGGTGCTTTCATTGAGAGCTTGATATATCATCGTTGAAAAAACCAATGGCAAAAACTGCAAGGAAAACTGGGCAGACGGCCGCCGCTGCACCATCAAACCCGCCTCCTCCTCCTCCTCCTCCTGCAAGCGTGGCTGAGGATGAGCCGCATTTGGAATTTGAGGAAGAAGAGATGGATGACATGACGCTGAAGAGTACCTTGGGGGCGTTGCATGAAGAGCTGGCTAATCTAAGGGCCGGCCAAGAAAGTGATGCCAAAATCATGGCGCGGCAGCAACAAGAAATCGAACGGCAGCGCGCAGAGTTAAGTGAGAGGCAGGCGGAGATGGACCGTCGCCAGAGCAAAGCCATGGCAGCCCTCGAGGCAACCTTACAATTGGCCAGGAATCAGGCTGCACCTGCCTCGCAGCCTGATCAACCAGCAAATGTACCAACACAACGGGGTCCTAATCCTAGCCCACATATCCAACCCTCGAGCCCGCAAAGGCCCAAACAGCCTCAGGTGCCCCATGATGATGTCCCACTGGACCCTGAGGCACAGCCTCCATCCCAAGCTGGTCACGACAATCCCCCACATCAGAGGCAGAATAGGACCGAGCATCAGCCTCGCAGTCCTAGACACCATAGGGGAGACGAGCCGAACCTACCGAACAGAGGACAGTATCCTCCTGGTAACAGGAGGAACTCAGAGTTAGGCTCTGCGGTCCGGGGTCCCCCACGGCATGATAATGCACGGGGACATAATGACCAGCGCAGGCCACCCTCTAACGCTCGGGATGCTTCAGCCCGGGATGGAAATCGAGGAACAGTCGATCCCACCATAGCCAGTCAAGATTCAGAGATGGCCATGGTAATGAAGCCGACTCAGGCAAAGGAAATGCTGGTCGGAGGAATGAAGGAAGAGGTGGAGGCAGGAGCCAGATACCTCAAGATGACCAACCTAATAGATGGGATGCTGGGGGGCAGCCCAGGCAAAATAATGTCTTCAACTGGCTCGGAGTTAGCGAGCAGCGGAGAAGAGATGAGGACTTGAGAGATGTACTCAATGATCGTCGCAAGCTACATGGCGAGAACATTCCCCCAGCAACAGAGGCCACAGCGATTCCTGTCGCTGTACAGGCCCAGATAGATGCCCTCAACCAGGCAGTACAACAGCTGGTCGGGGGAAGAACATCTCATATCGACCACGACAGGAGGAAAGGCACTCCTTTCGTCCAGAGGATAGCTATGGTAGAGACTCCTAGCAAGTTTAAAATGCCTACGCTTCCGAACTTTGATGGGTACGGTGACCCGGTATCTCACGTTAATAAGTTTGAGATACAAATGGACATTCAGAAAGTGTCCGAAGATGCTCGGTGCAGGATCTTCCCTGCAACACTTTCTGATGCCGTACAGGAGTGGTTTTTTAAGTTCCCTCCTGCAAGCATAGTTTCCTGGGAGATGTTCGTAAGGGAGTTATACGGACAGTTCTATGCAGGTCGTGTGCATCCGACCGAGGCAAACTAGCTGGTTGAAATTCGCCAGCAGGATGGAGAATCACTGAAGGACTACATCCAGCAATTTATGCGAGCAGCATCTGGAGCGAAAACAGTGGGGGACGAAGGCAAAATGATGGCCATAACCGCAGGGGTTAGGCGTCGCTCCCCCCTCTGGAAGAGCCTCCGCAAAGATGGAGTTAGAACTACCAAGGAATTCTTGGACCGGGCTAATCGTTACATCAAGCATGAAGATGCCATTGCCGACGATGGAAAGCCTTCAGGCAAGGATGAGAAAGCAGCCGAGCCCGCCAAAGCCGCCAATGGGTCCAAACCTAACAACAACGGGAACGGTAACGGCAATGGCAAGAATGGTGGAAAACGGCCACACAATGAGCCTTCCACCTCCGAAAATAAACAAGCCAACGGTAACCATTATGAACCTCGTTTCACTAACTACACTGCCCTTGTCGAGTCTCGGGGAGAGGTTTATCAGGCCATAAGTTCCAGTGTGCCTTATAAGAAGCCTGCCCCCATTCGAAAGGATATTTCGAAAAGAGACACTTCCAAGTTCTGTCGTTATCATAATGACTACGGACATGACACCAACGAATGAAACCAGTTAAAAGACGAAATCGAGTTCCTTATTAGACAGGGACACTTGAGAAGATATGTACGGGCCTCAGGAAATTCCCAACAAGAAGCTCCAGGTGGCAACGAGCAGGCACCCACGCGCCAACGCTCGCCACCTTTGCAGCCTGCCCCCGTGACTGGTACACTGTTAACCATTTGTGGAGGCCCGCACCTCGCGAGAAATAGCGGAAAGGCCAGGGAACGATATGCTCGGACTCTGCGCCACGACCAGGACATCGAGATGATGACTGTGGAGGACCGCGCGCCAAAAAAGGCTCGGTCAGAAGAGGGTGAAATAACCTTCTCTGATATCGATGCCCAACATGTCCGGTTTCCACATTCCGATCCGCTGGTCGTGGATATCCAAATGGCCAACATGATGGTGAAGAGAGTGCTAGTCGATACAGGAAGTTCGGTGAATATCCTGTATAAGTCTTCGATGGAACGTATGAAATTGTCCGTTAAGGACCTGGAGCCCTGCAACCAAACAATATATGGCTTCTCTGGTGAGGGACTCGCCCCCGCCGGATTGATCAGACTACCAGTGATGAAAGGAACAGCGCCTGCTACCAGGACATTACTTGCTACTTTTGTAGTAGTCGATTGTCCTTCGGCGTATAATGCCGTCATTGGAAGGCCTATACTGGTTGATCTATGGGCCGTCATCTCTATGTGGCACCTAGCCATGAAGTTCCGACAGACGCAGGGGTAGGACGCGTGTTGGGGAACCAGAGGGAAGCCAAAGAGTGCTACAACGCCTCAATCACAAAGGCGAAAAAGGGAACATCAAAGAGCACTACCTCAGATAAGTTGCAGATGGCGATTGATACACAAGCCCAATCCAGTGATGAAGTCACCAAATAGGGTGTTGCCCAAAGTGAGGATAGAGATCTAGATCCTCGCTTTGGGGATTTTGAAGAAAACGTTGGACCCGTCGAGGACCTGGAAGAGGTCCAACTCGACAAAAAAGACCCGACCAGAGTCGTAAAGGTCGGGAAAAACTTAGAACCAACCACGAAGCTGAACCACTCGCTACCATAACGACCAAGAAAGTTCTTGACTTTGTCATCAAGAACATTGTTTGCCGGTATGGTTTGCCCCGAAAGATTGTTTCAGACAACGGAACCCAATTTGACAGTGACTTATTCACCGACTTCTGCGAAAGGCACGGAGTTATTAAAAGCTTTTCGTCAGTTGCGCATCCCCAAGCGAACGGGCAGGTCGAGGCCGTGAATAAAACTCTTAAGGACACCCTGAAGAAGAGGCTTGAAGACGCTAAAGGAGCATGGCCAGAGTAGCTACCTGAAGTCCTCTGGTCGTATAAAACGTCTCACCGAACAGTGACAGGTCATACCCCATTTTCCTTAGCCTACGGATATGAGGCTATGTTACCTGTCGAGTTAGATCCCCCCTCACATCGACGCATAACATACGACCAGGACCAGAATAGCCAACTGATGATGGAGTCCCTAGACTCAATTGACGAGATACGGGAGAAGGCCCAACTCCGAGTTGCTACGTACCAGCAATAGGTCTCCCGGTACTTTAACTCAAAAGTAAAAGAAAGAAAATTCAACGTCGGTGACTTGGTGCTATGACTAGTTTTCTTAAATACCCGTGACCCCACTGCTGGAGTACTCGGACCTAATTAGGAAGGACCTTACCAGATTGAAGAAGTCCTTCATCTGGGCACCTACAAACTTGCACGCCTAAACGGAGATCTTGTTCCACGTTATTGGAATGGAGAACACCTGCGCAAGTATTATCAGTGAACAATCCTTTTTAAAGGACTGGCTTGTATTAAATTTTACTTTTTACAAGTTTCGCAAAAAGGGTTAGCCACGTTGTATGGCTAATCGCTTATATATGTAAGATCATTTTTCAAAGATCACTCGTAAAGACATATTTAGTCCATTTTTAATACGAGATTATAAGGGACTGTGCGCAGCCAGTCATTCTTGCCAACCTTTGTAAATTTATTTTTACAAGTATTTGTTCATTACGTGTGTTGTTTTGCTGTATTACAAGTATTGAATTTTGCAACGAGCAGTAATGTTCGAACAGGTCATGGTCAAGGCAAGTGACCAAGGACCTAAAGCTTCTCGATCACTTGGGGGGCATATAAGGCACATCGATAGCAAAGCGTACCATGAGGTATGTAAACACATGAACAAAATGAGTGAAAGCATGCTGAGGTACTTAGAGTATTTTTCAAAATTTATATTTTGTTAAATCAAGCCAAAGTACTATGCTAAGTTCGGTCATACGAACAGATGTTATAGAAAATGAAAATATTATAACATTATAATGCAATCTTTTACACCGCAAGCATCACTGCTTGGATGTAACTGTTCAAATAAAAGGAAAGTTTGCTGCCCATGCAGCAAATTCAAAAAAAAAAAGATATATAGTCTTTACATCACGACCTGTGGGTCGTGTAATTAAAGAAAGAAGAAATAAAAGTTTAAGAGGCATTAGGAGCAGGAGGGTCTTTATCAGCGTTCTGATTGATCGCATCCTCAACAACTCCTTCTTCCTCTACGCCAGCGATGCTTGGGGAAGCAGGAATCCTTGCTCTTGCCTCTTCTTCAGCCAATCGAGCAGTGCAGCGGGCCAGCTCAGCATTCCTGGCATCTTCTGGAAGGTAGTCGAAGTTGGAGCCCTAGTTGTGTTTCCAGAAGTCGTAAAAACATCGCAGCGTCGCATTCTTGTAACATTCCAGATCTTTGGCATTGGAAAGCTTCAGCTGCTCTACTTGGCTCTCAAGAGCAGCCATGGCCTTGTCCTTGGCAAGAGCCTCCTCGTTGAGTCTCTTGCATTCGCGATATTGGACTCGGCTGGCCTCCTGGTATTCCTCCCTCTGTTTCCTCATGGCTACCTTGGAAGCTTCAACCTCCACCAGCTTGGCCACCGCAGCGTCCTTCTGCTGGGTGACCGCTTCCAACTCCCTTGCATGCCTGGCCTCTGCAGCCTGGAGCTCCTCAGCAGCTTTCGCCTAGTACTTCTCAATGGCCTTTGCCCGAGCCTGGTCGATAGTGGCTTGGGCGTGGGTACGAGCAGCAGTTACAGTCAGCAAATCCTATGGACAAAGGATAAAGTTAGAATCTGTTGCAAAGAATAAAAGAGGGAAGCCAAAGAAATAAGAAATGCTTACGCTGGCCATTTCGTTTAGGGCTCTGTTAAAAATTTGGTCGACCCCCATATTCTCTGCCTTAGCCATTGCATCCTTGCAACGGTCATATCTCACGATGTGTGCGAGGCGATCCTTGGCTGCTCGTAAGGCGCAGTTCGAGAGTTTGGCCCCAAGAGCTTCGTCCCGCTGGGTTTGTTCTTTGGCAGCTGCGGGCGGAGGGTTCGCCGTAACAGGCGGAGTTTCCTTCTCAGCAGGAACCAAAGGCTGGGCAGGAGTTTGCCCAGTTGGCGTGTCCTTGGGAGGATCTTTCGTTCGACCCTTCTTGGCAAGAGGACCTTGGCTCGATTCACCGTTATGCCTCCTCGACGTCTTTCGCCGAACCAGAGGGACTTCTACTTCCTCCTCAGTCTAATATAAATCAAAGACATTGGGAGTGGCCATATCTGCATACAAGTAAACATACACAAATGATAAGACAAAGGCAGATAAAAACTCATGATAAAACAGAAAAGGTGTCACAAAGTTTAATACCCGAGCTACAACTACTGGTCGCTATACTATTGACTCTATTAGTCACACACTCACTATCTGGCACGAAGAAGTCTGGCCTTAGATTTGGAGTATACGTAAAGTTGCCCTCCCCGTCAAACAAGTGACAGGGAATTGGCAAGCTATTTAAAAGCGAAATAACTGTACCGTTTTCATCGGAGGATTCCCCCAAGTCCACAACAGACTCTTTTGCCTTTTGTTTCCCCTTTCCTTGGGGTGCAGAAGGCCTTTCTGCAGGAGGATTGCCTGTGGGTTCCCTGATTGTAACCCCCGTCGGCCTCCTTCAAGGAGGGGACGCAGGGGGTTGCTGCTCGGGATCCCCCTCGGCAGTGGCGTCGGCTACCATAGGGCCTCTTGTTTCATGGCGAGGAGCCAGGAGGCCGGATAGCCTCAAATTTTCATCAGTGACCAGGGACTTGACACTTTTTTCTGAGTCTGTCATCCTGGCCAGGGCGGTGGACCTCAACACCATGTCTGGTGTTGGGGTCGGACGTAACCATGGGCCTGAAAGACAAAGTGTACTTTAAGAAAAATGAAGGGAAATTCGCTGATGAAAAGTATCGACTAGTAAAAACAGCACTTACCTCCTCGAGCGAAGGCCAAGTTGTTGGTGGTCATGTCCGGAGTAAGGAAGTACTCCTTGATGTACTGCCCCACGTTGGATATATGCGTAGTGTCACTCAGGAACGTCCGGTTTGTCTCCTGGTGGCAAATATGGAAAAAACCCGTCCCATATTGTTGAGGGTTGGACTTGAGGTCGAAGAGATAATTGACCTCATGGGGGGTAGGTTCTGGCCATTTTTTAAGTTTGTACAGGATATAGAGTGCGGCCAGCATTCTATATCCATTCGGAGTAATTTGGAAGGGGGCGACATCAAAATAATTGGCCACCCCCTGATAAAAAGGATGTAGAGGGAGGGTAGCCCCCACCTCTATGTGATACCTAGACCAAGCACTGTATACACCTCCGGGAAGGTTAGCCCTTTGGTCTGCAGTAGGAATCTTGAGATTGACCCCTGTGAGAGGATACTTCCTAAGGTAGTTAGCAAGCATTCGAGGAGTCACTTGGCTGGTCGGGGAGAAATACCACTTGATATCAGACAGATTCTGATGGCGAGGGCGGGCTCTAGTTTGGATATTAGGGTCAGGAGCAGGATTTTCTCGACCACTGGTCGAAGGAACCCTAGCCTGTGAATCAGGCTGGGCAGGAAAGTTTGGACTATCGTCGGATTCGGGTCTTTTCTTGCCTAAGGATTTAGAACGGGCCATTTGAGGAGGAGATGAACGAGGTCTAGAGGAAGATCGTGAAAAAAGGATCTCGTGAATTATGTCGGTCGGTTGTTCTTCGCCTTCGAGCAGCTGGGCAAGAAGATCGTCGTCGATGGGCCATTCACCTCCCCACAAATCTGGCATTAAAGTCTGCAAACAGAAGAATGGGGAGGTGAGGATAGAGAATTTTTAAGACTTTCTAGGATAACGCTGGTCGAGTATAAAAGTTAAGCTTTTATACAGCAGCATTCTAGCAAAAGCTAAAAAAATTTCACACGAACAGTTTGAGAAACTGATCAAAGGGTGAAAGCAAAAAGTTTTTCGTAAAAGCTTTTTCAACTCCCCTTAAGGCAGGAAAAACCTATTTTTCGGCTGGCCTAAAAATCGAATTTTTACTTCAGTTTTACGTCCTAAAAAGTATGATCCCAACTATCAAACTAACTCGTAACGTTTTTCACCCACAAGACATCCTACTGACAAACATCTCAACCCAGAAGTAGATAAACTTAAATAGTCAACATACAGAAGCATGCATTACAAAAATATGAAACATAAAGATTCAAAGACTTACCAGAAAGAAGGTTGTGAAGATTGGATTCAAAGAGTTTTCGGAGATCAGGAACTCTCGGGCTGAGTCTTGGAAGCGTAGAAGGACGGTCTCTAGAAGAAAGTGGAAGCTCTGGTTTTAGGGTTTCTTGAAAGAGTAATGGCGTGCGTAAAAAGAAAAAGAGAACTTCGGAGATGTTATATATGAGTTTTGTCTGTGGCATTAAAAGGGATTAATCATCAGTTTCCCCTTTTTCGAAGTATGGGGAAGCGAGATAGCCGTTGAATTATTACTGGGGAAGCGAAAAGTCATGATTAGACAAGAGTAGGTTACTTTTTCCAAGAACACACGAAGGGTTCTGACACGTATGGCGGGGTCACCGAAGGGTCGTTTCCTCAAAAGTTTATTTATTGCTCGTAATAAATAAAATTGGGGGGCAAATGTTATCCAAAAAACTAGCATAGGTGACGTGGCAAGTTATTCCCGGACACGTGGCTGATACTTGGAGGGACACTGCTAGGATATCGACCAGAATACATATTATAAGCAGTAGGCGGCCTAGTCTTACCTGCAACCAGTCTGGTTGATGGTTTCGCATGCAACGTGATGTTTCAATAAAGATCTTTCTAAATCCCGAAATTGACTCCCACAATCTCCTGAGTATCTGATTATTTAGGAGAGAAAATCTGTAACAAATTCATGTAATCCCCCTTGAGCCTATAAATAGAGAGAGATAGCTCAAGGAAGGGACTTTTGGCTTTCGAATTATTTGAGACTAGAGTAATTCTATCTGAGACATTGTATTATTCTTCAGAGGTTAGTGAAACTCATTGAACCCTTGTTCTTTGATCACTCCTTTGATTCTCACATCAATAACAATCTAAGTGGACGTAGGTTATTACCAGATCCTGGGGCCGAAGCACTATAAAATATCGTGTTCTTATTATTTTCGCTATTACGTTCTTTTCAACGCATTCCTCCACATCAAGCATATTTTGACTCCGTGTCAGTTGACCAAAATCAGGGTCAACATTGCTCAAAAGGATTGACTCCTGCCGAATATCATGAATATATCCACATAATAATGTGGTCTCAAGCATATAGCATATAAAATTATAGTTATACCCTCAATGAGTTGAAATTACGAAAATACTTTTTTTTATAGCAAAAGCGAGTCTTTAAGCACATTTAATACACATAAACACGCATAAATAGTCATATAATAATATAACTCATATAATTCACATAACTACATATATATTTAATAAAAATCACATAATTCCCAATTACGCCCTTTAGGAACACTAATCAACATACTAATCCTTATTTGGAGTTTTGGGATGCTATAGTTTTAGGATGAAAAGTCGTCACTTAGGAAGGTTTGAGAGTGTACACAACACGCACTTAGTGCTTGACGAGTATTCTTGAACACTTGTGACCGAGCTACTGGAGTATTCGGACCAAACTTGGATGTGTTGCTTTTTGATAATGTGATTGACAGTACAGTGGAAGCATGGGATAATATTTCAATTCAATAATAACAATTATTAAAGCATAAGAACAAATCACTCTAGGAACTATAACTAGAATGGGATCTTTCTCATGCGCATGAATCTGAATAAAATAGAAACTTACAAATACCTTTTCTAGATGTTAAACATTTGTAGATCAAATAGCGTCTTAGCCTCTTAACCCACCATCTTCCATACTATGGCTCACACAAAGAGAAGGAGTCATGTGGAGGTCTATGTTATTTGGTAGGATACACAAAAATACACTTTTAATTATAAACACATGAGAGAGTGTTATTCTCACAATTTAGAGAGAAGCATGTTCTCTATTTTTTTTCTCTTGGCAAAATAACGTGAAGAAATGCACCTGATGTCTATTTTTCTCTTGATGTTATATTCTATTAATACAACAATTAAAAGAAGACCTAGCCCTAATCTCGTTTGGCCTCTACGTGGGCCACAATCCATTTGAACTATGGTTGGCACCAACTACAAGGCTTTGGGCTTTGTGGTATTTTATCTCTATAAAGGCTATTTTTTGGGACTTTATCATATTATTTTAAGCAATATACAATTATACCACAAAATAGAATATGATTAAATTAATTTTCATTAAAAATTAATTTCACAAAATTGTTAATATAATTTTATTTGACATTAAATATTATTTCATAAATAATATTTCACATTATTTCAAAAATAATATTAATTTGTGAATTTAAAAATAATACTTTTTTATTTTTAATTATTTCCTTTTAATACCAAAATCCTACCTCTGTGTTATCGAGCTAGTACAGGGACAGTATGGACCCATAGTTCTAAGCTCCGATAATTTAATTAATTTCACAGTGATTGTGCACTATGTTACACGTATACCACATACCAGTGATGACATGTGATTTTTCCCAATTTTTATTATTATTTAAATAAGAAAAATCTCAAAAATAAATTAATTCAAAATTGATTATATGTTTGTTAAATCAAATAATTAATTAATTCTTAATTAATTAATTACACATAATTATACAATAATTATGTTTGATACATAGAAAAATATTTTACTTATCACATAAGTCCTTTTTGCCTATTTTTTTATTTACCTTTGTCAGTGTTCGTTTGAGCCATTTCGGGGACCATGGACCTATAACATTAAGCTCCAATAAATTGAAACTAAATAATTAAACTCTTTAATTATAATATTTAATTTATTAATTCTGATATTTCTCCACTATAAATTCAGAATTGCACTCTTTATGTTATAGATATACTTTTACAGAAATCTTATCTTAAGTCGTCCATTGATATAACCATCTTACAATAGTTCAACCCTCTAATTAATTAGTTCATAAATTAGAATGGAAGAATTACCATTTTACCTTTCTAATTTACTTCTTATTCCTTAAGTACCATTAATTCACTAGTGAATAATTAATCTATAATCTAATTATAGACTTGAGCTCAAAATCATTAAGTTCCAGAATTAACCCTTAAGGGAACTAATATACGATCTGTTAGGAAAGATTAGACTTCATATTGTTGATACATGTTCCCAACCATCCATGATATTAAATCTCCAAAACAAAAGTCATTAGCTTCATTTTTTGAAGAGACCTTAACGAATGAATCAAAAGATTTAATAAACATGAACATGAGTTCATGAACACTCACGATTTAGGTTGATCTATAAATGATCATCAGTTATGATATGAATTACAAGTCTTTATTGTTAAATGGTTTTTGGATAAAGACTTTAATTCATATCGGTCCTTGTCATATATAATCATATTATATAAATCACATTTGCCGAGATGTGTTACCACATCAATAATCCGAATCTAGATTATATCAGTATGATACTCAGTAAACCGTACTTACAACTCCAATTAAAGAATTTTATAACTTTAATTTGTTGTTGTTGACTATTTTTATTCATTCATGTGATCTTAATTCTCTCGTACTAATACAAGATCACATCCTCAATAATGAATATGGATTTTTTCTGATATTTACAAAATTATTCAAACAATAATTTAACAATCTAAATATAACAATAATAATAAACCATTGTATTTATTTATTCACAGAAAAAATAAATGACTTTTACATGCTTTTAGGACACACTCCTAACACAAAATAGGTTGTTGCACGCATGACTAATTTTTTTATGCTCGTAGAAAACAACATGTTTGAGCCTAGTTTTCAGTACTGTAAATTATTCAGAATTTTTTGAAAAATTTGCACGATGTTCTAAATAAATACAAAATACACGGTCATAAAAAAAACTGTTCATGGGCCAGGAATACACAAGAGTCCGACCGATGGGGCTCTTTTTGAAGCTCCTACAATAGAATTATATATATATATTAGATACAAGCAACGTGTAATGCACGTTTGCTTAATTTTATTTATAGAATCTATTAATTATATTTATTAAATTTGTATCATTGTAATATAAATTTCAAATGAATAAATAATATTATAGATAAAAGAATGACATAAACATATTAAATGAAAAAATAAACAAAAATATTATTTATGATTTTTATATATATAATATGATAACATTTTTAAACATAAATAATAATTTTTATAATAAAAATTAATATTATGTATTATATATTATAATAATGATATTTTATAATATTTAAATATAATTATTAAATATCTAGTCTTGTATTAGATATTATAATAATAATATTATTATTTTATATGAATTCATATTAATATAATTAGTAAAAAATTAGGAATACATTTTATTATCATAATAATATTTTATAACATTTGATTTTATATTAATATAATTAATAAATATCTATTTTTAGTTAGTTTTAAAAATATATTCCGTTAAATATTTATCATATTTCAAAAAAATAATCAAACAAACTGTTAAAACTAAAAATTAATGTTATCTAAACACTTGACAAGAGTAATAAATCCTAAAATAAAATGCAAATCGGACATCCCCAAATTTTATAAACCTGCAAACACAACATATAAACAATCTCAAGCAATCCAAAAGTGATCAAATTATTATGTGTAATATAGATTTAAAGGCATTATTTGCTCCCTAAAATTTAAAACAAAATGCATATCATCCACCTAATAATTAATCTGGTGATCCCATTTTTATAAACAAAGCCAAACCAAAGCATTAATAGAATAAAAATGATCACAATGCTTATTTGAAATTTACCTCAAACTTTAGTGGACCAAATGTAATGCTCCCACTTCAAATCTTTTGCAAACAAAAAGCTATATTCTGTGAGAAAAAAGAAACCGAATCTATCTTTAATTCAAATTCAACAATGTTGAAAAATGGAGCCAGTCCTATCAAATAACAAAACTAATTTAAGATTTTCTAACAAAAAATAATGCACCAGGGGAGAGAAATAGACTAACCTGGATTTTAGTGGGTTCTCAGATTCCACTGAGACCTCTGTTGCCACCGCTGTCGTGGCCGAAAACCCCTACAACGTCGAGACCTCTTGTAGCTTCGAGCACCCCTACAGCGTCGAGAACCACTTGCAGCGCCGCTGAGAACCTTGGTGAAGATTGTCCAGGCGTCGAAAACCGTGGTCGACCTGCAACATAGTTGTTGCCGAGCACCATAACCACCAAGAACAACTGCAGCGCCAGTGAGATGGAGAACCCAGCCGCACAAAACTTTTCCTTCTTCTTTGTTGTGCTGAAAAAAAGAATGAACCCTAATCCCTAAAGCCCCAATCCGAATAGAAAATGTATATTTGATCCCTTTCTAATTAAAAAACTGATTTTAATTAATTAATAAAAAAATAATTTTTAGGTCTGTTTTTTTAATTAAAATTTTCTTATTTAATTAATTAATAAAAAACAGATTTTAATTATTAATTATTAATTTTATTAGGAATATATTTATTTATTATTATTTTTTTAGGACCCACTTTGAGTGTCCTCAATACTCTTTTAGGACTCAAATATATTTTTAGGACACTCATTGCGAGTCTTAAAATGTGTTTTTAAGGACTCTTAATGAGTGTCCTAAAAAAGTCTAAGAACTTTTGTAAAAACAAATATTCAAATTTTTAGAACACACATCAATTTTTAGAACTCGTTCCGCAAGTTCTAAAAGAAATTTTTTAAGGATTTGCAACTCAAGTCCTAAAAAGTCCAAAAACTGTTTTTATGACTCACATTTAGGTGAGTGGGGTGAAAATGTGTCCTTAAAAAGTGTTACTGTAGTAGTGTCACTTAACAACAGTAGTCAATCATTTAAAATAAAAATAAAAATAAAAATAAAAATAAAAATAGTAGTCAATCATGCCTCCCTTTGAACGTGGAATTTAATTATGTAGACTTGTATGACTTTAAGGAGAGGAAAGAAGAAAAGTCACATCCTCTTATCACTTGAAGTAGCGGGGAGTAGCGGGGACCAATCACCGTTATTTACTATGGCGGACCAATCAACATTTACTACATTATATATCTATATACATATATTACTCAATTAGTATACAATTTATATCTCTTCTATATAATAAGTGTCTAGATAACAGAAATGATTGGTTTTAACGGTTTTTTATTTTTTTTAATGTTAACTTTAACGGAATATTCTTATATTTAACAAAATATTCTTATATTTAACTGTAGTTTGTAAACAATTAAACTTAAATAAATAATTAAAAAATATATGATATTTTTGAGATATTTTATAATAATAATTATTTAAAAATAATAAATAATTAAAAAAATTAAAATATGATATTTTTTAGATATTTTACAATGATAATTATTTAAAAATATTAAATAATTAAACAAATTAAAATATGATATTTTTGAGATATTTTACAATGATAATGATTTAAAAATAATAAAATCGTATATCTTATAACTTAAATAAAATTTAATTAAACTTAAACTCACTTATTAGAGTAATATCATATTAAACATATAATATAATCTACTGTGAATTAGCAACAAATTACTTTTTTTTTAAAACTAGCAAAAAATATTTAATTGAAATAGGATATTTATTTGAAATTCATATGACATTAATATAAATTTAATAAAATAATTAATAAATTCTATAAATAAAATGAAGTAACCCATTATTTGTATATGGTGTATATATATATATGTACTTAAACATGTTATACATACGGATCTCAATCTAATTACCATTAAAATTGAGGCACTACATAAAATTCATTTAGCTAGAGGTATTGGAAATGATTTGACCGGCAGAAGGGTATATTTAATTATTTCTTTTATATAACATACTTGACCATAAATGTATCTTTCACTCAAGAAAAACAGAAATACAAGTTAAAATAGTGCTGTAAATTAAATTGTATTAGCTGAAAACAATCAATACCTACAAAAATATTATACAAGTTATAAACTATATATTTTTTTACATATATAAATATGTAACTATATATTTTGTGAACAAGTACACTTCATCTTCATTCTTCTCTTCTTGAAGATTTAACGTTTATTTAAGGCTTGAAAATAATGTGATATTGATTGAAGCTTGAAATTTAAAAATTCAATTAATCTTTTTTATCAATAAATAAATACAAATTTATATTTGTGTCTCTCCTTGATTTCTCCATGCCCACCCACACACATTAAATAACAACGTGTTATTTGGTTTAGTTGATAAGAAATTTCACAAAGGAAAATTCAATGTTTATTTAAGGCTTGAAAATAATGTGAGAATGATTGAAGCTTGAAATTTAAAAATTCAATTAATCTTTTTTTTTTTAACAAATTCACAAAGTAGTTTATTTTAATAAATTAACTAATCTTTTTTTGTAATTTTAGCTTTGAACATATTTATTTTCTAGATATAAGCGTCTTTTTCTTTTAAGATAAGTTATATTCCAATGTTCAAAATTATGAAACAAATAAAAGTATTAAATTTCCAGTGTGTTGCTTAGGTAAGCTGCTTCACCTCTCATTTTCTTCTATTTATTTTGGAAAAAAAATATATCATTTTAGATAATATCCCAAACTTCTAGCGTGTTGCTTGGGTTTCAAAATAAGTCAACATCATTTACATTAAATTTCAATTACAAATAAAATAATTTTACATTAATTCAGATGGTTTAGGATGTTTTTATGACTTAACAAGTCATTTATTAATTTTTAAAAAATATAAATAAAGTGACAATAAGGCAAAATCAAATATTAAGCTACATATATAACTATTGGATAATATAATAATTTCAATTACAAGTAAAATAATTTTACATTTAGATGATTTAGGATGTTTTACTAAAATGTCATCATATTATAAATTCAGATTTGTATTGAACTTTTTTCCTTTATTTTTTTATTATTTATTGAAAGGGACAAGTTTGTGCTTTAATGTGTATATATATTTCATTGTCAACCATGTGCCATACTCAAAATAATTTGAGCGTGTTGCTTGGTGTCAAGGCAAGTCAATATCGTTTACATTAAATATGCTAAGTATATTTTTATTTATTATTTATTTAAATAAAAAATTATTTAAAAAAAATAGATATTTTTTTTGTCTATTATTGACCATTTTGGGCAATATCCAGCTTAGAAACACGTTTAGCTTGACTTATAGACAGACCCTAATTATAAAGAAGGCTTACATAATTTTTTTCATAAGAAATCATAATTAATAGGTCCGAGTTATGTTTGCTTAGATTAAATTTTTCCTTAGAACCTATTAGGATAAGTTCTAACATGTTCTCGACTGTTAGAACTTTGTTGAGGATGTCGCTCAGAAGATTTGCTCGCACCAACGGAAACGCCTCAAGCGTCGCTCCTGAAACTTATGAAGCCCCTACAGTTCGCAGAAGGGGAAGGAGTGCAACACTTGGGTTGGGGATATAAGCTTAGTCATTATAAGCTTAATAAACACTTGGGAAGTATGGTTCATAGTGTGTATTTCGGTTTCGAGGTGTAGTTCGGTCATAGCAATTTCAAAGGCATCTAAGTTCTTCGAACTTAAGATTTCTTGTTGGTAAGTATCTTCTAGATGGTTTAGTTCATTCCTCTTCATCTCTTTCTTTTAGAAAACTCACCTCTCTATTAATGGTTTTTAGGAGTATTCCAAAATCCTGACCTTGTTCTCATCATCTCGGTATTTTAGTAAGGAAAATAGGCTAGATCTTGTATGTTTGTATGATATGTTATGTTTTTATGTTATGTTATGTTTAATATGTTATGATAAGTTTATGCTTTAATATGTTATGTTATAATTTACCCTACCTCAAATATTAGACAGAGGACGTAGATGGGTTATCATACACTACATGTGATCTAACATACCTCAAATATTAGACAGGGGACGTAGATGGTTTATCACATGTCATAATGGCCATTATTAGTATAGTATTATATAGTATATGTTATGATATGTTTTTAGTATATGTTATTGATAACTCTACAAAATAGAGTTATTTTACCACTTTTTATGTGATAATTGTTGCTTAATTCTTGAGTTTTTAATTGATTTATTAAGTTTTTAAACAATTTTGAATTTAGTAGTCTTATCACGATTTTATATACTTGTGTGTGTTTTTATAAGTATTTTGTTGTAAAATATTATAGTTAATTATTTGAATTATTATTGTTAAGTTAGTGGTAAAAAAATGTTGTATTATTGAACTTAAATGTAAAATATAAATTAAGTTATAATTAATATTTTCAAATAATTAAATTGATTTATTTTATAGTTGAAAATATTGTATTATGATTTATTTTATATTTATTTTGTAGGGAATATTGGCTCTTGAAAAGCAAGGAAATCAAAGGAAATGTGGTAGTTTTGAAAGAAAATAGCAAGAAAAATGGTATTTTTCTTAGGCCCAAGGAAGCCTGCCAAAGCCCAGGCCCACGAAGCATTCTCCTCCTCCCAAGCCCATTAGCTTCAGCAACTCCTTCAGCCATTTGCCTTGCTGTGCCTCACGTTCAACACACCTCCCCACTAAGCAATCAAATGCCACAACTCAGCAACACCAAAGCCAGCCCTCCAAACATCACGCCTGCCATCCTCCAGCCAGCCCACCGTGGGCCTGCTCACACTAGCCACCCAAAGCTGCCACTTCCCCATTTTTTTCTTGAGCCCAACAAAAAAATTGCTTTTGTACCATTTGTTCCCTATGTCCAAAAATACCACTTTTTACCTCACTTTCTACACTTTTTACCCCAAAACATAATTATTACACCCTATAATTTATCCATATTTACCATATTATAATTAATTCAATTAATTTAATCAATTTAATTAATTTGAATTGATTACTTTAATCATCATTTTTGGCTATAAATAAGGGATTTTTGGTGGCCATTTGAGTGAGGGAGGTTACTCTACACAAAGTTTCTACATATTCAAAACCTCTCAATTCTCTTCATCTTCTTCTTCTTTTTATTTTTTTCTATGTATTTTTAGAGAAAAAATTTGGGGGTTTCTCCTCCAAATTTTCCTATTTATGTTTGTAATTTTTAGTTTGTATTTGTTATTCTAGTTATGTGTTTCTAATATTTTTAAGATTATTAAGGTGATGATGAAACAATGTGTAACTAGATAGTGTTTATTTTGTATCTTGATTTCCCATTTTGTGCAACAAAGTTTATGGAATTTTCTTCTTCATATATTTCTTTCATCTTAAATATCTTGTATTTTAGATTGTTAGAACATATTTACACTTTGTTCTTCATTAGTGCAAAACATAATATTCTTTGTGTAAGATGTGTCATTAAATTGTACACATCCATGCTTAGAACAAAAATATTATGTTTTGCCTTATAAATAATGTTCATTGATTTATTTGTTATTTCATTAGTTTGATTTACACTAAATGCTTTGAAATTATAATTTTGAAAAGTGAAGAAAAACCCTATCTTTTTAGAAATAAGTTGTGCTTAAAATTATAAATCTATTTAGAAAATGATAGTTTGATTTATTTTAACTATCACTAAAACTTGGGAATCAATGTACTTATAAATATTATTAAACTTATATTTTGTGGATTCTAATCCTTAATAATCTTATTTTACCACCTTCATCTCTATTATTAATTTATGTTATATATATTGTCTTTAATTTCTTTATTATTATCTTTTATTTTATTTTTATTGTTACAAATTCTCATCAATCTTTGGAACTAAGTTAGAATTTATTACTTTTGATTTAAAATAGTTTTCTTTTTTATTTTAGACAACTCCTTTGGGTTCGACCTCGTGCTTACACGAACACTATATTCTATATACGATTCGTGCGCTTGCGAGTATAAATATTTAAAACATACCCGTTTTGGGTCCATCAGTTATGATATGTTTATAGCATATGTTATGATATGATTTTATGTGTATGTTTATGTGATTAGTAGTTTTTCCTTGCTGGGCATTAGACTCACTCTTTTTCTTTTAGTATGATGCAGGAAAATAGATGCAGAGGCGGAATGATTCTTGGAAGCTTGGTGTGTGTACTACAAGAAATCTGATCTTTACCTACCAATATTTTACCTACCAATATATATTGGTAGGTAAAGGGAACCTTTTTACCCACCAATATTTATTCGTAAGATTTATTGGTAGGTAAATATTGCAAATATTATAATATTTTAGAAGGATGATTATCTACTAATAATATGGGTAAGTAAAGAGTGTTTGTAACGCCCTGGATAACCAAGACCGTTACACTGTGTGTTTAAAATAGTGCCAGACTTGCTAATCAAGTCATTTAAACAAAGTGTGAATTCCATGTCGTCAACAGATTATGAATAAAAGATTTTGGTCACAAACAGGCTATTTTCGTTGAAAATGACAGTTTAATACATGGAAACTCAAAACAGGATTTAGACGTCTTAGTCACAACAAATTTCAAGAGTTACAAATAGTTCAAGCCACTCTAATGGCAAAATATACATTTTAGGTTTCCGTCCCTGTACAATTCCTCGACCGTGGCGGCCGAGCAGCTGACAATGTACACCTCGCCCCCAGAGCTCTCCAACTCATGGTTGATTCAGCCTACCCTTGCCTTTACCTGCACCACGTAGCACCCATGAGCCAAGGCCCAGCAAGAAAGCATGATAACATAGCAAGATCAACATCATCTATCAATTATTTCACAATGCACAACTAGGAATTCAGCATTTCATAACATTTATCCAATCAGTGATATCACACAACAGATTAATAGTTTTTCATCCAAACAGCCAACAAATCACGTTCATAACACAATATTCACAATCATAATCAACAATTCTTCACATCATCAAATGATATTCAGGGTCAGCGCCCTTAGTAGCACCCTCTATTTAATACACTGTCTTCGGCTCTCTTGGGCCGCCCCCAGTGTAATACTCACTGACTCCGGCCAGCTTAACCGAGCTCAGTGATAGATAAGCTGCCTCAGCTACCAATGGCCGAGCCGCGCCCTGTGCGCAAATATTGATTCCGACACCCTTAGGCCGGTTATCACATGTCCCATGGCATAATAATACCATCTCATGACATGATATACAAGTGTAGGGAGCTCTTAGTCCCATCGTGTCCACATGGTTAAACACATTCACATAACAATGCATACAAACATAGGGA
Source organism: Humulus lupulus (assembly GCF_963169125.1). NCBI lineage: Eukaryota > Viridiplantae > Streptophyta > Magnoliopsida > Rosales > Cannabaceae > Humulus > Humulus lupulus. Next base: position 207,256,250 of record NC_084793.1, read on the forward strand.
ACACTTAGTCCCAACCTAGCCACATAATCAGGTGCGGCTTTCTTACCTTTGGCTTTCAAACGAGCTAGTTATAAGCGATGCTCCTTGAGCGCGATCTGATCCTCGAGCCCTAGCTTAGCACCTAGTCACAACCAAGATAAAGGATACCATTAACAATCTTAAATGAGCTTCTAAACCAAGTTCTAGTCCTCGGAACATTGAACTTCACCAAATATGGTAAAAGACTCAACCCCGAGCACCCTAGGTTAAATTCCCAAGCCTAAATTCTCAAAATCCCAAAATCCCTTAAGCGTCGTGGCATGGGCCATCCATGCCGCGGCATGGCCCCTGACAGAACCCACCATGGGCACAAAAACAGGTAAGGGCCGCGGCATTGCTTGGACCATGCCGCGGCCCACCCTCCTTCCTCAGCATGCCACAACATCGAAGGGCCGCGGCTCACCAAGAACCATGCCACGGCCCGACCCTTCGAACCCAGAAAAAACCACCATTTTCAATCTCCAAACCTCACCATAAGCCATCCCAAAGCCCCCAACTCAAAACCAATTAATAATAATAACATTAGAATGATATAGACAACACAACCCAACCAAAAATCCAATCTAAGACTCACCCAAAATCCCAATTCCAATCTCTGAAATTTCAAACCCACAGAACTCAAAACCAGCCATGAAAACTCTCAAATTCAACCATCAAACTTCAAATTAATCCTTACCTCAGCTTTAGAATCGTTTCTCCAAGAGTCCCCTGACCTATCTTCAAAGTTTCAAGCCTCAATTTCCACCTTAAACACCAAAATCACAGATATTTAAAACTCAGCCATTTTTCTTAAAGTTCCTAACCACAGAACAGAAATCAATGCTTACCTTGGCTCTAATTCAGTCCTTGATTAGTTCTTGAGCTAATCCTCTAGCTTATCCCCTTCAATTCCCAGAAATCAGCTGGTTTCCCTTTACAAAATCAGAGTTTTTCTTCCTTAAGAGGGAGAGGAAAGAGAGAGAGAGAGAGAAAAGGCTGAGAGGTCGGTTTACATTTTCTATCTAGTATTTTCTAAGTCTTCCAAGTATATCCTTAGGTTGTTAGACTAATCCCAAAGCTTGGGGTACCGGAAACGTCCCCGAGGCCAAAATAGTAAAATTCCCCAGTACTCCCGCCTAAACATTCTAACCTCAAATATATCTCCATATATTTATTTTCATCACCTGATATTCCAAATTACTACGCGATACCTAAAGTACCCCTGACTTGCCCAAAGTCAAGCATTAAGCCCCGTTGTGACTTTCCTGCTATTTAGCTCCCTAGGATCGCCCCAAGTCACCAGCTGCATATTTATCCACATAATAATGTGGTTCTCACATATTTCACATACATATATATATATATCTACCTATCCACATAATAATGTGGTCTCAACAATTTATCACACACAATTACGTTTATGCCCTAACGGGCCAAAATTACGATTAAGCCCTTACCAGTCGAACAGGGCCCGCATGCTCACCCAATACTCATAAACATGCATTCTCACACTATTGATTCACATAACCTCCAATTATGCCCTCCCGGCACACTAATCAAGGTCCTTAAGCCTTATTAGTAATTTTGGGTCGTTACAGTGTTACCCTACACATATACTGGAGAGAAATTTTTTTGCATTTGGCGCCAATGTTTCCCTCTTATTATTTTAATTTTTAATAAAAATGATGCTGAGTTGTGTGATGATGTGTTAAAAATATCCTACACATCATCTTACTTATTTTTAACATGTCATATTATTTTTAACAAATGTACAAATCTTAAAAACAAATAAACATTACAAAAACAAAAATTAAAATTAAATTAATTCTAACTACTAGTAAAAAAAAAATCATAATAATATATACTTTATCATTTTACCCTTTCAGACATAAAAAAATACTCTGGTTGTCTTCTCTCTCTCCCTCTTAGAAAACCAGTCGAAGAAGAAGCACCCATCGAGAAGAAGCGCCCATCCTCAGCGAGAGTACCTCGGAGGCCTCGACGCTGACCATCGCCTGAGAAGAAGCGCCCATCCTCAGCGAGAGTACCCCCGAGGCCCCGACGCTGACCATCGCCTGAGAAGAAGCGCCCATCCTCGCTTGAGAGAAGAACCCATACTCGCCGACCGCCACCTGAGAAGAAGAACCCAGATGTGCACGAGCGGGGTGCCCCTTCCGTCCTCCCCTGAAGCCCAGATTCTTCATAGCGTACCATATTTTTTTGTCCTGAATTAAAGATTCTTATTTTTTTCTGAATTAAAGGATCTATTATTTGCTTATTCTTTCTATATATGTTTAATGTAGGAGTCCTATAATACTGGAGATTACATAAATGCTGTTGTCATTTTAGAAAGAGAAAGAGACAAGAGTCGAGAAAGAAGGAGAAAGAAGAAGACTAAGAAGAAGAAGAAGCATGAAAGTGAAGGGAGGAGGGAGGAGAAAGAGCTGGGACTCAAATTTAGGCAGAGATTCCGACACTAACCCAACACCCAATGGCTCCTTGTCTCAGCCCGACCCTTCTCTTTTCCCTCTTTCTCTTGAACAGCAAGATGCCCATCTAAAACTCCTTGATGCCCAGCCCCAACCGGATACTCAAGATGCTGAAAACAACGAAGACGAGGATGATGAAGACGAGGACAAAGCTGATAATGATGATGCTAATGAAAACACTGAGCGTCCCAAGCTTGACGACGGCTTCTACGAAATCGAAGCCATTCGCCGTAAAAGGGTCCGCAAGGTACTTTTTCTATACCCTTCTCTTCAATACTTTCGTGGGTTTGCTTTACTTTCTTGATTATCCCTAAGAGTCTTTTCCTTTGTTTTCCAAAACCAAAACCAACAATAGGGTCAGCTTCAGTACCTCATCAAATGGTGCGTATCCCAACCCTCTTCCTCTTTCTCCTTTTACTTAACTTTGCATTTCTTGTTCTTTTACCTGTATATGTCAAATCTAATCTATTAATGGAATATTTGTACTTAACGTTATTTGCTTTGTAAGGCGTGGTTGGCCAGAGACAGCTAACGCCTGGGAGCCTTTGGAGAATCTCCAGTCATGCTCTAATGTTATTGAGTCATTTGAAGAGAGGTATTAAATGTTATTGTCCAGAAAGCAGAAACAATAAGTAGCGTCTTGTATCTTGATGACCGCTCTCATCAGGTTTATTCATCTATCGCTTATATTTCTCTAGAAATGGATTCTTTGTTACTAATTATTCACTTTTATTCTGAGTTTTAAAATGTTCAAGGGAAGGAACTTAGATTGAAGCAGCAATATTTCTTTGTCTCAGCATCCACACAGGACATCATTCGAAGATTCAAAGATGGTCACAATAACTTTGATGAGTTTCCAGAGAAGGTTCTAATTCCTATATAATTAGTGTATTTTTTAATTTCCTTGTAACCATATGAACTCAACAACCATGTAATGTTATGCCAGCTTCTTTTTCTCTGTTCGTTTCTGATTGATTTTTTTCTTTGTTATTGTTGTTCTTATTTGTGCCCAGCTGGATGTGGATATTTCTTGAATTGCACTGTTTACTGATCATAACAATAATTTACCTTTTAGATTTCGTATTTGGGATCTAGATGTATTTTCTTCCATTAATATGGTAATATGAATTTGTCTTGTTTGTTATGCTTGTAAGTTTATGTTTCTCCATCTTATTCAGGTTGCTCTACAGTTGAATGATACTCATCCATCACTTGCCATAGCTGAACTCATGAGAGTTCTTGTCGATGAGGAGAATTTGGATTGGGATAGAGCATGGGGCATTGTTTGCAAAATCTTCTCATTCACAACACACACAGTATTGGCAGTCTACTTCCTCGCCATTTGGAAGTGCGATATTTGGAATATCTCTTCTCATTTTTATATAACTTGACCGCTTCTCTTGCAATTATTTAGTTTGACTCAATTGTGATTTTGAGAAACTTTTGCATTCTATTTTTCTAGTACCAAAATTTAAACTGTAGCAGAGTTTTTTATTTATTTATTTTTACTCTAATTGTAGAAAGTTGATTAGAGGTTGGAGATGCTTTATAATATCTTAAAACTAATCAGTCATAAGTAATACCTTTTTATATAGACCCTCTAAAATTTTATTTATTTATTTCTTTATTCCAGATTATATATGACATTAATTTCAAATTTGTGGAAGAATTGAAGAAGAAGATAGGTTTAGATCACAATCGTCTGTTCCGTATGTCAATTGTTGAAGATGGTGATGTGAAGGTATTTGTAACACCCTACTACCTTAGAGCCGTTACTAAGTGAGTTTTAAAAGAAACTTTGTGCAATGAACTCGCTAACCGAGGTTTTTTAAAACAAAAGTGTGACTAAGCAAAAGTTAAGGCTGTAATCTTTAAAATTGCGTTGTTTCATTAAAAACTTATAGTATTTAACGTTTGGGATCCCAAAATAAGGTTTGAAAACTATTTACAACTTAAAATAAGTTTACAGTTGATTAATTATTAAAATCACAGATTATTACAGCCATTTCCCGAATAAACCCCCAACCAAAGCAGTCGGGCAGGCCAAACATGTACGCGTCGCTTCACGCTCTCCGTACTCATGGCTGGTTGACTCAATCTTTGCCCTTACCTGCAACACAGAGCACCCGTGAGCCGAAGCCCAGCAAGAAAACTCATACAGTATATAACATATGCGAATTATATAATTAACATATCAGATTATCCACAGATAAACAAGTATTCCATCAAACTAAACAAACACGGCCATGCCGTCCCAGAGGCATTACCTAAGCCTGGGGTCTCGGTCCTCACCGTAAGGATATCCCCTGTATCCATTGGGGTCCCACCCTGTCTACAAGCACTTCACGTGCTAAGTGTTACTTCCGGCCCCACGGCCGTTCTCAGCCTTCGTCGCTCTCGGCCTTAGCCGTTCATTTCATTATAATCACACATATAGTACATCTCGACATAATCATTCAATCATATAATAATTCATTTAAGGTTATACCTTAGCACGTAATACAATCTAGGGCCATGCCCTGCAATAACACTATGGGCCCATGCCCTATTCTCAGGTGCTACAATTTTCTTACCTGTATCCCGAGCTTTCCGATGCCCCAAGGTCACAAGCACGGTCCTCTAGCACGGGCCTCTCCGAAATCCTAGTCACAACACACATAAAACACTTTTAATACTAACCAAACCCAAAACCACTTCTCGGGACCAATCCCGTACTCTCAGGACCTCTAATTCCTTAAAACAATACATTGGAACCATCCCCCGAGTCCCCGGGCAAAAGCCCTAAAAACCCAAATTTTTGGCTGTCAAAAGGGCCTAAGGCCGCGACACTCCCTTCAAGGGCCGCGGCGCCCAGCGGCTAGCCCCAAATCCTGATGCAACCTCGCGCCGCGGCGCCCAAGAACAGGGCCGCGGCGCTCCTTCCCGAACCCAGATTTCTGGGTTTTCTCTTGCGTTTTTCCCGAGCTACAGCCTCTCCAAATCATCCCAAACAAATACCTAAACCCCAAGATCAATTTAAAACTTCAAATGAACCATCTAACAACCTATAAACACTAGTATCAAGATCAAAACACAATCACACCCAAAAATCCACCCATTTGATTTCAACTTCAGAAATTTAAACCCATAAACCAAAAACTTAAACCATTCTTCAAATTTCTTAAACCACAACAGGAATAAATCTTAAAATTGCATAGAATCCTTACCTCAAGTGGAGAATTCACCCTAAGCTTCGTTGATTCATCTCCTAAGCCTCCAAATTTCAGCTCCTTCTACTCCTCTTCTTCTTCTTCTTCTTCTTGCCCTAGGTTTCCTTCTAGCTTTTCTTCTCTTAATTTTTTAACAAAACCACCAAATGGCTAAGTGCTAAACCGTGCACCCCTTTTTCCTAGCTGAAAATTATCTAATCCCCTGCCAAATGACCATTTTACCCCTCATAGAAAACCTTTCCTAACTAAACCTTCAAGGGCACTCTAGTCCTTTCTCCTATATTACAATCTTACCATTTTCCATCTAAACTTGTTACTCTCAGCAGTTACTAATGGTTACACAGGTTACTCAATCACCAATAACCACTAATTCTCAACTCAAACATGAAATTCTCAAAGTACCCCTAGGCTCCTCCCGAGTCGGGTATAAAAATCCTGTTGTGACTTCTAAGTTAACTAGCTCTCTAGGACCGTCTCGGCACGTGCATCACAATAGTATCACCACACTCACGTGGTACAAATCACATAATACAATTGTCACATTTATGCCCTCAACGGGCTAAAATTACCAATTTACCCCTATCATACAAACGGGGTTCACATGCATATTTATTTCACCTAAACATGCATTCTAACCACATATTCATTAAATTCACATAAATTAATGCAGTATAACAATTATTGCCCTCCCGGCACACTAATCAAGGCTCCAAGCCTTATTAGCAAATTTAGGTCGTTACAGTATTCTACATACAACCTGACCTCATACATTTTATTAACTCATGGTGCATTTTTGTTCTTTTATATGAACTTATGGCATTGATGTGTGTTTGTGTGCGAGCGTTAGATAGATAGATAGATAGAGACATTAAATTTTTATATTATTATTAAGTTTTACTTAATTCTGCATCATTTCTTCTTCATGTTCATTTTATAAATTTTTTACAGCTCTCCATTTATCTGCTTTCTCTTGTCAGGAAAAATCCAGTATCATGATTTTGTTGAATATTTTTAAAAGAGACAGTATTAGAGGAGGATGAATGTGGTCCACAAAAGAGTGAGAAAAGAGTGTCTCACTCTTTTGTAGATTGTAATCTGATTGGTTAACTGTATATTCTTAAGATACTCTTTACATATATACATCTATTATTTGGTAAAATCGATTACCGTTTGATTTGACAGAGTATTCGGGCGGCGAGCCTATCAATTGTTTGTTCCCATACTGTAAATGGTGTTTCAAAAGTACATTTTGAGTTATTAAAGACCAAGGTGTTCAAGGTATTGTAATGTGTCATTTTTTCTTTCAAATTAATTATTTGAGAACATTTGATGAACTCACCTGACTCCTCTGTATCTCAAAAGGACTTCTATGAGCTGTGGCCTGAGAAATTTCAGTACAAGAAAAATGGTGTAACTCAGGTAGAAAAGACATCGCACCTTATTCATTTTACATATTGGTTGAAAGCATCTCATTGAAATTGCTCAGGAAAAATTAATGATCTGTGATTGTATTGATCTGCTCTTGTGTTTTTGTTAGCGACGATGGATTGCAGTAAGCAATCCCAGTCTTTGTGATCTTATCACAAAATGGCTTGGAACAGAAGCTTGGATTCGCAATGTTGACCTTCTAACTGGCCTCCGAGAATGTGCGACAGATGCAGATCTGCAGTAAGAATGGAAGATGGTACCTTCTAGCTAAGATCACGAGCATTGATGCAAAAGTAATGTGTTAACATGTTCTGGCCATTTCACATTGTAGGTTAGGAGGGTTAACAAAATGAGGCTTGCAGAATACATTGAAGGGCTGAGTGGTTTAAAGGTCTGGATAAAAAATTCTTATTATTTAATTTCTTCTGCTATTAATATACTATCACAAAAGATCCTCAGATATCTTAAGATTTGCGGCATATCATTTTTAATGCAGGCCAGTTTAGACGCAATGTTTGATGTACAGATCAAGCGAATACATGAGTACAAAAGACAGTTGCTTAATATCCTCGCCATTATCCATCGATATGATTGTATCAAGGTGACATCATTTAACTTTGACACAATATACTAGAGTTACAAGGTCCTGTTACTGCCTTTACTCATGCATACTTATTTCCTGCAACTTTTCAAGCCTCTTTCTTCTTATCATTGTTAAGTGTCATTGAAGTGGTCATAGTTTTCTATAGCTATCAAATGATTTGTCTACAGTGCCGTGGATCTCTCCTTTTCCTTCTTTCACTACATGCTAATTGTTGGGAATACATTATTCTAACACCATTTGGAATTCGCATAATTAAATCTTGTGTCAGTTAATGATCACTTGTATAAATGATTATTACAAGTGTAAGTGGTGCAATTCATTGGATCTGTATACTGATGTATTCTCTTCTCTTTTTTTCTTTTTCCTTTTTGGGGTATAAGTATTTTCCAGTAAGTAGCTAATAGTTGGTTCTTCCCTTTCCAGAATATGAATGAGAGTGATAGGAGGAAGGTTGTACCGCGTGTCTGCATAATTGGAGGGAAAGCTGCTCCTGGATATGAGATTGCAAAAAAGATTATCAAACTTTGTCATGCTGTTGCAGACAAAATTAACAATAATAGTGATATTGGAGATCTCCTAAAGCTGGTAAAGAGAAACTTCTTCCCATCCTTTTCACTTCTTGATTATAATTATTCTTAGGGCTTGTCAGACCATGGGTTGAAGGATGTGAGGTAGCTCTCCAAATCTCGCAAGATTCCCATGTGAAACTCCATCTTAGTTTTATAGTATGATGTCAGGGTAACTAGGCTATAGCTAGCTTCTTCACCCTTGCTTGGATGTAGTATTCTTCAACTGGACTAGCAGAAGAGCCATGCTACCATGCCGTCATTCCTTTTGTTGCTTAAATAATTTATTTATAATTTCAGGTTTTTATACCTGATTACAATGTATCTGTTGCTGAGTTGGTGATACCGGGGGCCACTACAACAATATTTAGTATATATTACATTAAAGAATAACATATATTTAGAAGTGCTATTATTAAGTGGGTGATTAAAACACACGGATCTGAATAGTGGGGATTAAAAACACACGGGTCTGATTTTGGCGCCATATGACTAAAAACTCAGGCGCCAAAATGAATTTTTGCCAAATTCCCTTTCTCTCAGCCTTTCTCTAAGTTACCCTTTCTCTCAGCCTCCATCTCTCACTCACGAAGCCCTCTCCGCCCTCACGAAGACTCACCGCCCTCAACTCATCTCTGCCTCACCGCCCTCACGAAGTCTCTCCGCCCTTAACTCATCTCTGCCTCACCGCCCTCACGAAGGAGAGAGCGAGAGAGGGAGTCGTACACAGATATGGCGGGTCAGATTGTTAAAGCGAGGAGGGATGGAGGCATGCATGATGTGCCCTCTTTGTAATAATCTCTTGAGCGAAGCTAATACCATCTCTCTCTGCCTCCACACGAGTATGTTCCTTCTCTTGACTCTTTCTCTCGTCAATTCTTCTTTTCTCTCAAGTTTTTCGATGATTTTTGTGATCTGGGTTTGCTTTGTTTTTGCGTTTTGTGTGTCTGCGTTTTGCGTTTTGTGTGATTTTTGCGTTTCGATCCCAAGAAATGGGTGAACTCGGCGTGTCAGACTCGGCACCCGGAGGACTCAGTCGATAACCATCTCGTCGATCTGGAGATGAGACTCCAAATCGTATCTGAAGAGATCTCTGCCTCGCTAGAGGAGCAGATCTCTGCTGCCCTACTTCGCGTGCCACGGGCCACCCGCGATGTGATCCGACTCCGCGACGATGTGGTCTCACTACGCTCAGCCGTCGCCGGAATCCTTCAGAAGCTCAAGAAGGTACCTACATGTTATGTCTGTTTCTGCTATGTTTCTTCTTTTTGCCGCAATTCGAATTTGGTTTTTTAACTTTATTTTTGGGTTCCATTCACTAGAAGACGTGAAGTATGGAAAATTTGGACAATATTAGGATGGCGGTGTCAGATTTACTGCATTTTATAAGTTAAGAAAGTATAATCTTTTAATTATGCTATCCCTTAATGCCAAATTTGAAGCTTAATATATTTCTCAATTGCTCAACTGAGTTTTTTCAATTTGCCTAAGTGAACGAGGGAAATTTGAGGAAGATTTTCTAATGCAAATTTTTCAATATTAGTTTTTTTTTTTTTTTGGATATTTGAGAACTACGATTGTGTAGTTTGTGCTACCTTTTGAGCTCAATCTCTTGGCTTTGAGTTAATAGATTTTTGGAATAAATTACAAGAAGGCAGGGCACCCTTTTGGTTAAAACGTCTCATTTTTGCTTTTTCTGTTTAAAAATAAATGTAGATATTATGAATAGATTATTGCTAATGTGAACAATGGAATTATGTTGAGTTATATGCATGGATATACGCACACATAACTGAAATAGTTGCCTAAATATATATATTCTGCTTTGCAATATGTTGTAGAGCATTACTATAAATTATAGTAGCAAGTTCACATTGATATACCCACGTTTCAGTACATTTACTAATGTAATTGGTTTATATAATTTACATGGGTAGACAGCTGTTGCCGGCTTAGCTTTGTTTATATGGTTTGAGATTTTAGCTTCTCACTTGATACATATGTATAACAATACTCTTCTCTTCAAACAATTGGTTTTAATATGCAGGCTGAAGGATCATTAGCTGAATCTATAGCTGCTCTGGCCAAAGTTGATACTGTTAAGTAGAGAATGGAAGCTGCTTATGAGACATTGCAGGTGGGTATTTGATCATAGAAGTTATAATCAGTGCAGTATTGGAGAATTTTGATGTTGCATTTGATTTACTCATTGATGGATCAACAGGATGCTGCTGGGTTAACTCAATTAAGTTCAACTGTGGAAGATGTTTTTGCCAGTGGTGATCTTCCAAGGGCTGCAGAAACCTTAACCAACATGAGGCATTGCTTGTCTGCTGTTGGGGAGGTAATATTTTTCTATAAATTGTTTTAACATTATACTCTACATTTGATTTTATAATTTTTGATGATTTTAACTTGATATTTTATTTTTTGTTTTGCTCATTTTAGGTTGCTGAATTTGCTAATGTGAGAAAGCAACTCGAGGTCCTAGAGGATAGGCTAGATGCAATGGTGCAGCCACGTTTAACAGATGCATTATCCAGCCGGAAGGTCACCAAATTTCTTACAGCACTTGTTTTGCCTATGGCTTGCTTTCTGTTCAATTTATCTCCTATTAATTCCTTTTAGTACATACCATACGCAACTTGAATAACTTACATCTATTATCATCCTGCAGATAGACATTGCTCAAAATTTGCGGGGTATTCTCATTCGAATTGGAAGATTCAAATCACTGGAGCTACATTACACAAAAGTTCACCTAAAGCCCATAAAACAGCTCTGGGAAGATTTCGATTCAAAACAACGTGCTATTAAGCTTGCAAATGAGAAGACTGAAGCTGAAAGGCTGTCAAGCCATGAGTTTCAATCAAGCTCTTCGACAATTTCATTCGCAAGTTGGTTGCCAAGCTTCTATGATGAGTTGATTCTTTATCTTGAGCAAGAGTGGAAGTGGTAAATTCTTCTGACTATATATTTTTTTAAGCACCGAGGAACATCTTGTTGATACAAAGAAGCTATCACTGAATTTAAGCACTGAGCTTAAACTGTCATCTGCAGGTGTATGGTTGCTTTTCCTGAGGATTATAAAACTCTTGTACCAAAGCTACTGATCGAGACAATGGCAACTATTGGAGCAAGCTTTATTTCACGTATCAACCTTTCAATTGGAGAAGTTGTTCATGAAACAAGAGCTTTGGGAAAAGGTTTGTACGAACTTGTTTTTATGGTGCTTTTAAATTTTGTAGGCATTTAATATTATATGATATCTTTCAATTGGACAAGCTTTAAGTCATGCAATTTTATTTTTGGCAATTTATAAATTATCCTATCAATGTGTTTCTTTTTATTCAGGTTTATTAGATATTATGTCTGGTGACATGCCAAAGGGAATTAAGATTCAGAGGAAACATTTGGAGGCATTGATTGAGTTACACAACGTGACACAGACTTTTGCTAGAAATATTTAGCATTCCTTTTTAGATTCTGATCTTCGAGTTCTAATGGATACACTGAAGGCAGTGTACTCTCCCTTTGAATCATTTAAACAAAGGTAAGCAATCATAAACTTTTTTGCACTTCCACATTCTTCTAAAATATCTAGTTTTTTTTTTTGAAAACATTTTTCTGTTATTTTTTCTTCGTTAAATACTAGATTCTGTAAATGCTATGTTCATTTTTTGATTAATGATTGAATATGTATATAAGGAATGGTCAGAGACTGATAAACCTTATTCTCTTTTGCAGAATTTGAACCACAAAAATATTGTGAAATATCTTGGATCCTTAAAGACTAAGAGTCACCTCCACATAATTCTTGAGTAAGTGGATGTAAAACTTGTGTATGATATTTAATTGTGTGACTTTTATTTTGGAAAGTCCTATTATTTACTCCGGTTAAAATTTGTAGATATGTGGAAATTGGTTTCAGTTTGGCTCATGAATCAATACCAGAGATAGAATTTATTATTTTTGCCTTCTGACTTGTTTCAGATACTTAATCAGTAGTAAGCCAGTCATATTACTGTGTTTGGAAGCACTGAATTATACAGAAAACTTTTCTATCTCTAGTTCGAACATTATGACGCCACTCATAGTCTAAAATATGGTTTGGTAGTGATACCTAGAGAAATTTTTGAAGTCAATGTGTTGGTTAAAGTGATTGAAAATTTCAGGAAATAGTGTATAACTTTATGTGTGTTGGCTAAACTTTCTGCTAAGGAGCATCGATTTATAATTCAGTTTGCTGCAACAGCTTGAAGTTTTAGCTGGTCTGCTAGCTTCTCAGTTTTTCTGTTGTTTTGGCTAGTTTGGTGAGGCTTGTTGTTATTAGCCTCTGTAGTTAGTGTTCTGGTTTGTAGTATTACTGGTGTTTGGTTGTTTTGGAGTGGCTGTAGCTTAGCCTCTTGTTGCTGTTTTACTGATGTATTGATTATTAATTGTACTGTTGGTTTGATTAATGAAGTTATCCTTTCTTCTTGATAAAAAAAAAGGAGGTTATTATATTATTTAATCAATGATCATTTGAGTATGTAAATAATATCTATGTCTTTGTTCATGTAATTTTTCGGGTATTTAATGTCTTTAGCCTAAATTAATTGAGAAAGTATATTAGATGTTCTTTTTATACACTTCAATTTAATGCATGTCCTTTTTTTAAGCTAAAGGGCTTCTGTATATATTAAATATATCCATAAAGATAATTCTATTAGTTATGGATAGATATACTAAGTACTAACTTCAGTTACATACTGAATATATTACTTTTTATAGTGGGTCTGTCTAAATTTACATATTGCTATAAAATTTGAAATTGGGACATGACTTATATGAAACTTAAAATCTGGCCATTTTTCTGAAAGCCCCAAATAGCTATCATTAATTTGAGTCGCAAATTCCAGTTATCCCCTTCATTTTTACCCTTTTTCTAATAGTTTCTTTCTAGTATGTTCTTGTTTCCAGTTATTTTATATTTTGTTATCCTGAGAATAAATTTCTTGTAGTTCAATAACTGGACTGTTTTCTCTTTATTGTTTCCTGCCTCATTATACAGGTGGGGAATTTGGCTGCTCCAGTTGAAGAATGGACCGTTAGTGGGACAGCTTTAACTGCACTAATGGACGTGGAGAGAAGACATGGTACTATTGTAACCTTTATTTATGCATTCAGACAGTAATTATCATCCATCAAAGTTCTCTGCCATCTGTAAATAAAAGTTTGCAAGGATAATTTTGGACAAATATTTGAAAATTTCTGCTCACTGCCCTTCTTGATGTTTCGTTTCTTATTTGAAATTTATGGAAATCTCATGTCTTTCAGGAAAGTTTAAGCCTGTGATCAAGAAGGCCATGGTGGAGCTTCAAGGTAATATCTTAGAAGCAGACTATTTACTTTGGTATATGGATTAGGTCATTTGCACAAGTTATGTCAATTATTGCTTCCTTAGTTGCGGTGCGAATGATAGGTCTGTCTATTAGGTTTGTTTAGCTCCTCAAATTTCTCAATAAAAATATTATAATTATAATAATAACAATATGTATATACCACCATTTATAAACTTAGAAAAACAATATCTAGACTCTACTAGTAAATATTATATCTAGACTTTATCAATATAGCTAATTAACGAGAATAATATTCTAAATACAGTCTCTATCCTAACTCAGTAAAAAGCATGAAATAAGGAGTTCATATAAGTATAACACCAAAGACACCACCTTAAGTGAGTATAAGTATTGAAAACTTTTTTTTGAAATCTAGACACAACTGTTATTAACAGTTGAGAACCATAAGAAACACAATCCCCATAGCAAGGTGAAAATAAACATGAGCTAAAACAGATAATATGTACATTTTTCCATCTTGCTTTTTCGAGTCCTTATTTACACATTTCAAATTTTCCATATTGATTTCCCTCAGAACAATCCAAATGTGTTCTCCCCGCTATAAGTCATGTAAAGAAAGGCTTATATGGGAATAAAATTGGTCTCAAGAGTCAAGACAGTCCATGGTGGTAAAGCAACTGTATATGAACCTATCATTTTTAATATCTATTTCCATTGAACCATTGATAATGAACCAATATCACTCTTCTTCATGTAATTTTGCTTTCATTTTAGTGGCTTCATTGGATTTCAAATTGGAGGGAACTTTATTTGCAGCAGTTTGCAAGTGGTATGTTTTCTTTTATTTTTGTTAAAATACTTTGCAAATGTTAGAGGAGTTTGAATATCTTAGATATTCATCCATAGTGAAGTAGGTTCTGAGATTATTATTATTATTGTGTGCTGCGGTGAGATAAGGAAGAAAACTTGTGTGTTGTTTGAATATTTTGAATTGATAATGATTGATGGTTGATTAATAAATATGGCTGGAATGTTTTCTGATTTTCTGTTAGTTATTTGATTTATATATAATAAACTTCAAAAGATTAGTATCCCTTTTGTATACACCTATAAAAGATTAGAGGATCAATATTAATACCCTAGATTAATTATCCATTTTCTTAAACCTCTGTAAACATGAAAGATTTAATGTAATATGCTTCATAAGATGTAATGTAATAACCAATATTCACGAGTTCATGAGTAGGTGACAAGCCAAAAACATCAAACAATGCAAATAAATCTTCTAAAGTACCTGTATACGTAGTTTATCAACTTTAATCATTTACAGAGATCCTAAATTCCAAGTGAGAATTTCCAAAGCATCCACATACTTTGCTTGTTGCTCCAATATAGAAATGTATACCATCATAGCTGCACTAATTCAAGGTTTTAGCATATAATCAATTGACAATAGAACAAAAAAAATATATTTGGTGATATATTAATAAAGAGAATATTAAAGCATGTATGTATGGGAGAAGATGATATATAAAATTGTTTTAGTACAATATCACCAAATATACAAATATTGTACAGTGAAGAATCGTGTTGCTTCTAGGTTCTCCTAGCAATAATTTTCTCTGACAGCTATTGTGATGTAATACTAGTGATCTAACACAAGCTCTACAAAATAGTATAGCTGAAATATAAAGCTATAATGCTCTTATCCATTAATTCTAACTAGCACACTGATTTAATTAGTAACTCAGAAATAGAAAATCCAGTGCATGTAAGGATAGTCATACAAGATACTGGAACTCTTGACAGCAAAACTTCTTAATTTACAAAGGTAGATATGACTTTCACCTTCAAATACATGTTTTGAATGTTGAAGTTGCATATTATAATCTTCCTAATCAAGATAAAATGTACATACACTACAATTCCCTTAAATACATGACACTAAGTTTTTTTTTTGAAAAAAATACATAACAATAAGTTAAGATCAATGTGAAACAATGATTATTCAACTCAAATAAAGCTAGTACTAAGGAAAACATAGGATTGATTGAGTTCCATACGTCTATATCTGTTAAGGATGACCCCAGCTTGTCAGCCAGAGCAGAAAGATGCTCTTTCGCGTCCTGAAAAATGTAGTCACAATTCAGCATCAAGGTTAGAGATAAGAAAACGATAAAAAAGCAACATGAACAAGATCTAAAAATTAAAATGATCTTCAGCACATTCAAAGGTAGGCCAAGGGTAGCATGAAAGGTAAAATGTTGTGAAGATGTGTTTTTTTTTTTTGATAAGAAATAGAGATGAATTGAAAAATATAAATATATATATTTATATAATATTAATCATCTTAGCTACATCCTAAGAGCCACATTAAACTACTGCAAACTATAGCAACCCAAAGTGTAAGAATAGTAGAGAATATTCTCAAATTGTTCACTAGTTACTTGAAAAATGTACATTAAACAAATGGCCTCAAGGTACTCCTAACTTCACCTAAAATTTGCCTTGTTGGTGACCTTTTTCTGATGTTTCAAGAATGCCTAAAGAGAAGCCCAAGACACTTTTTCTTATATAGGAAACAAAATTCCACATGACCAAAAAAGGAAAAGAAATCAGTGAGGGAAAACAGATAGTTGAACAATCCATTCATTCAACTAAAAACAATCAAAATCAGGAAAGATGTAGAACATAGTAACCACTGCTATTGGCCAGAAAGAAGCTTAAAAACCGGGTGTTTCTCATTATGATGATTACAAATCCTTCTTTTCAATACAAGGTAACACCTCTCTGTTATAAGTAGCAAAAATGACATGTTTTACAATTCCACTTTACTGCTGTCATCTTCCCTTTGCCAAAGCCCATATAGGTTTCTCCTACATTAAATTTTTCTAAAAACGGTAATGAAGAATATGTTTTACAAAAGTTTATACTACAGATATCAAGCTGTGCTAAAATGGAATTCTTTTCCCAAACAAAATCTCCATTATCATTACCCCCCCTAAGGTCACATTAACTTTAAATTCCTCACTCAGGTCCCCCTTTTATTTCTAGATATCTTGTCCAAGGCCACAATGCTCTTGACACTAAAATTAAAGATTCAAGAATCTCTCCACAGAATCCAAAATAGATAGATAGAACTGAAACTCCATAAAAGTTGGACTCTGAATTTGGGGCCAAATACTAGCACATGCACATAAATAAGAAAATATAGACAAGAGATCACATCATAAGCTTAAATCCATTGTCATGCTCATTGACATTTGTTACGACAAGAAAAAAAAACATAGTTAAACAGGAGGAACCAGTATCAAGAAAAAAGATACAGGCAACACCAACGGTGAGGTGAGAATAGAAATCACCTCATCAAGGTAATCAACATCGAGGTCGCCAGAGTTATCAACATTGCCAAACATAAATCCCAAAAGTCAATTACTACCACCAGCCTCTTTGTAATCATCCTCATCATCTGCCAAATTACAATAGAAAAAATAACATTTATACATATATATTGAAACTACTTATCTTACATGTTGAATTGAATATTATGGTACAAATGTTAAATAGGAATTTAAAGTCATAGACATACTAGACCTATATAGGCCTAAAATTTCATACACACGAAAGACTGAAATCCAATGCAAAAGCTCTTCAATGTAAGACACACAACTATAAATGACCATACCAAACCTCTTCAATATAAACCGGAGGACTATAAATGACTCTGATGTAAACACCCAAATAAGTAGAATAGCAAAATAGAAAGAAAATAAGAATTCATATGGTTCCCAAAAAAAATGACAGAAACAAAAAAGCTCCATTTCAGGGTTAAACGAGACAGTTGAGGGTAGCTATTGGTCTAAATAACATAAACATACCCATGAGACAGTTGAGGGTGGATATTGGTCTAAATAACACAAACATGTGCCCAAAAGCAGTAGCTCAAACAGTAAGGCATGTAGTTTGCTCCCGCAAGGTTTAAGATTTGAGTTCCTCATAGGTACCTAAGGTCCTACATAGCAATTGCTATAATTTTATAGTCCTCAAATTTGTAAGGTTAGGTAATGAGCCTAGTTTAGAAAGAAAAAAAAAATACCATAAACATGTTTAGTAAATGCTGAAGAAAGTACCAACCATCACTAATGAATCGTCCTTATTCTTCTTTATTAAACAAAATAAGGCTTGAAAGAATCAATTGCTGGTCACTATGGCTTGATAGAGAAATTATGACAGAATGGAAAATTGGTCGAGCATTTAGGATACAGTCAAAATATAGGGAAGAATATGTGATTTTCATCTTATAAAAGAAAATAATGGTTTGAAGTTGTCATACATGTATCTTATAGAAAAGACACCAAAAATTAAAAGAAAGTCGATAGACATTATGGAAACCCCACAATGAAATCTTATTGGTTTTCCAGTTGCCTAAGCAGCTCCAATTGTTTGTTTTCACAAGAAACAAGAATAGCAAAACTTCATTGAACCACACAATGAAATTACAATTTAGTCCCTTAGCATCAAACTAACCTTCATCTCTTCCATCTTGAGAACCACTATCAGAACCATAACCCATGTTGTGAAGACCCGCTTTCTGTGACAACCTAAACAAGAACACAAGGCATAAGTAAAGACCCTTCTCACATATATATTCTCTTAGTCACTAAGTAGACTAAGTGCTGGCACTAAGAATATTCTCTTAGTCAACATATGTCTTTTATTTATTTATTTTTTGCTGGCAGTGGCTACTAAAACAGTCGTATGTAATGTAAAAATTCTACATTTTTATAGAGTGGAAAAAGTAAATATAAAATAATATGAGGATAAAAGTGGCAAAAATGGACCAAGAGATGCTTATCCGCTCTTTTACTATTAGTATGACACTTTGAATTTTTATTTCTTTGATGCCAAGAATGACTGTTTATTTCTTTCTTTCTGACTTTTATTATAAGGTTTTTTTTGTGATGATTGATAATATGTTGTTATATATGATTTTTGTAACTCATCAAAATTTGTACTAATTATAGAAACGGTTGATCAAAAACTAGTCAAAGAGTTTGCCAAGTACAAGATATGTCACCTCCATCTACAAAAGGAAAGAGGCCAAAACACATACCTACAGGAAAATTAGTTAAACTCCTCAATGAAAAGAGGAAGAGCTTTAGACTAAATTTGGAAATGGATAAGGTTGTTGAAGAGAGATATGGAGCAAGTGCACAAAGGATGATGAATTGAAGGATGGAGCAAGTTTCACGCATGGTTTACTTTTGTGTATCTTGTAATGTTTCTATTTTTCATTTTTGAAGTAAAAATTGTTCAAGATTATAAAACTTTATTATGTTATGCTTTCAAACTTAAGTTAGAACTAAGTTCTCATGAAGTAGACACATTCATGGTTTGAATTAGTTATTGTTTAATGTAATACTTATGGTTTATCAATCTATTGAGAATTACATTTTATGATTAATTTTGAATTTTTTTTATCAAAATACAATAATGAAAATCTTTTAATTAAAAAAAAACATATAAGTATACTTATCAAAATAAAATTTAAAATTTTATTACTATATGTTATGATTTAAAAACATATTATAAGCGTAAAAAATCGTTATGGTTTATATAATATAACAAACTAAAAATGTTATCAAAATAATCAAATGTAACAGTTGAAAAGTGTTATGAAAAAAGTACAAGATTAAACTTCAAATTTATAACCAAAAACTCTATCTAAATGTTATTATTTGAATATTATAGCACCTAAAAATGTGTTATTGAATAGTTTAAGATAACACCAAACATAACATTCAAAAACTGTTATAGAAAGACTGGACTTTTAATAACAGGGGCTATGTTAGCATTTTCAGAAGTGCTATCAATAGTCCCGGTTAGCAGTTTTTAAGTGTTATGAATACTGTTTTTTCTTGTAGTGGGCTGGCCTTTCACAGCACTTGAGGTGTGTTATTTTGCAAAACGTAGATATGTTGGATCCCTAGTGTTTATTTGACATATCGTTTTATAATTTGAAATTGATAGTCATTTTGCTGGTTGGTTTTTATTTTCCTTCTAATTTTTCCTCAAGTGAAGAATCACTATTGTGGTAAAACCAAAAAATCCAGAAGAGTAACCTGGCCCATTTTAATATTTAGCTCCCACTTCTACCTCGAATAGTAAAGATTTATGGTAAATAACTGTGAAATATGTACTAAAAGAGTATTCAAGTAGATTTTCTCCGTTTTCTCATGTGAAATATGGACGGCCAAAAAATTAACATTTTGATGCTTGCTCGAAGCATACCTTGATAGGTTTTCCTTAGAATAGGATCAACCTGTTAGACCCAAGCACAATATTACAAAGAGTGGAGAATGGTCCCAGAAGATGTGAGAGCTCCATTGCGACACTATCTTTTGGTAAGTCATTTCACAATATTACATTTATATTTGTAATATTTATAATTAATATTGTTTTATGTTATAGGAACATTTTGACATCAACTTGAATGATGAGACAACTAAAAAATGCATTGATGAACAAATGAGAAAAGCTTGGAAGGGTCATTGTGGGTAATCAACCAACTTATGAAGAGTTAGTTAAACGACTTAATGATACAACTTCCCGCCTTAATGCTACTAACGAACAACTTAGTGTAATTGTGGATATACTTCATCATAACAATTTGATGGCACTGCCTCCACCACTTCCAACAGACCAAGCTTCAGATGCAAATTTAAGAGAGTCGCCATTTATTTCAGTTCGGGAGTCACAAGATGATTCTTAGTTTATTTACATTAATTTACTAAGGAATGAACTTTATGAAGTTTTTTTATTTTGGTAGGGGTAACCTTAAAATGATAACTTTATGACTTATTTTAGTATTGAACATTATAAAGAATTTTAGCATTAAACATTTTATTATTGAATGGCTTTTTTCTAGTTTATTTCTAATATATAACATTTATAAATAATTGTTATTATCTTTTACCTACACATAACCATTAAATTTGAACAAAATATAAATTGTGTAACAAACCAATAAAATAATACTATGTGGGCTAATAAAATGACATCAAGTAGGATGCCACATATGATGCCACACAGAATGCCACGTAGGATGCCACATATGATGCCACATCATCAGACACATAAAACTACAAAAACCATGTCAGCATACACGTAGGATGCCATGTCATCAAACACGTCATCTGATGACTCATCAATTGATTTATAACTTAGTGGGGTCCACTGATTCTTTTACATACCAGTGTTAATAAGTGTAGGTAAAGACTCTTTCCCCACTAACTTTTACCTACCAATCTCTACCAATTCAATATTGGTAGGTAAACCATATTACCCACCATTAGGCTAGTTTTACCTACACTTACAATTGGTAGGTAAACACCCCATTTTCTTGTAGTGGTATGGATGTGAATGGGGTGGATGGGCTGCGTGTCGATTCGAGGACAACGCTTTTTATAGTCTCTTTAAAATTATGTTTTATGTATTTTTCCGCATGTAGCTTTGTAAATAATTTTATTTAAAGTATTGTTTTATTTTAAAACAATGAGCTCATTTATGTATTACAAATATTGTTTCTTTAAAGTTTTCAATAAAGTTATGAATTTTCTTATGTATGTTCTTTTCAAAGTTGTTCTTATGTCTAGTATATATATATATATATATTTATATACATCTCCAAATTAGTATACAAAATGGAGCTAAAAACAACTTTATGAAATTTCTCTATAATAAATCATTCCCACCTAATCAATATATGCAAAATATACAAGTTCTTTGAGACTCTTTCTGTGTTAGCCATGGCGTTTTTAAAAAGTGTCCGCGTGATTCTACTAGCACCGCTCTTTGTCACTCTAGTTTTTGTAAATGTAGAAGCCCAAACAAGCCACTCCAAGTCCAATATCATCAAATTAGGTTCTTCATTAGGCGCCAATCTCTCTTGCAATATCATTCATGATCACAAGAACATCAGTAGTACAAGACTTACAAGTAGCTGCTGGTTCTCACCTTATGGTCATTTTGCCTTTGGTTTCTATCCACAAGGTCATGGCTTCGCTGTTGGCATATGGATTGTTAATCAAACCGATCAAACCACCATTGTTTGGACTGCGAATCGCGACTACCCGCCACTGTCCTCAACTGCCACTCTGAAGTTAACAAGGAAAGGTATGCTTCTCAAAGAAGATAGTGCTATGAACGAATCAAAAGTCATTACTCGACTCCGTGGCTCCGTCAACGCCCGTAGCTCCGACGTCGAAAGGACAACAACTTCAGCTGCTTTACTCGACTCGGGAAGTTTTGTGCTTTACTCCAATCATTCTATCATTTGGGACAGTTTTGATTTTCCGACAGACACCATTTTAGGAGGTCAGAACCTTTCCATGGACCGAGAATTGGTATCTAGCATTTCTACAACAAATCAGTCAAGTGGAAAATTTCGCCTCTTTTTGAAGTACGATGGCAATATAAACCTTGGTTTGTTCCCTGTAAACACCTCAGAGACACTGGGAAACGCCTATTGGGTTCCTGCCCCCGCTGGCCGTATCTATTATAAATTGTCCCTCAATTTCGATGGTGCTCTCTTTCTGACCGGTTCATCTACAGATGAAGACATGGTTTTTGTAAATGGGTCTTCTTCTTCTTCTTCCGCAGAAGGAAACAGAGTGGAAAACGGTAGCGTTATCTACCGAGCGACGCTAGATGACGATGGAGTTTTTAGACTGTATTCTCATCACAGTTACAACGTATCACAGAAGAACAATATTATGTCAACTTTTCTGGTTGAATGGTCAGCTTTGGACGACAAATGCAAAGTAAAAGGTGTCTGTGGTTTCAACAGCTACTGTCGTCTACAAGAGAAAAAGACCGAGTGTTATTGTTACCCTGGATTCGCTTTCATAAACCCTAAGATGAGATCCATTGGCTGCTACCGGGAATTCACCAGAGATGGCTGCAAAACAGAAAAAGATAATGGAGAACCGGCTTCGTCCATGATTAGTTCGTACAATATTACTCCTTTTGAGAATATGTGGTGGGATGATTCTGATCCATACTCGGAGGTATTAATGGAAAAGAAGGCATGCAGCAACTCTTGCCTAGCGGACTGTAACTATTGGGCAGCGTTACATACAGGCGACTATTGCCGAAAATGTAAGTTCCCACTTAAATATGGTAAAAGGGATCCATCTACATCAGCAACGGCTTTCTTGAAGATGGTACATTTAGGAAACTATAGTTTGAAAGCCCCGGTGGCCATGAATTCAACGGACTTAACTGAAGCCAGAAAAAGTACAATCCTGATCATTCTTGGATCAAGTTTGAGCTCCATAGCATTCTTGTGCTTGCTCTTGGCTATTTCAGGGTTCCTTCTTTACAAGCAGAGAGTTCATAGTTATAACAAGCTCTTAATGGAAAATTCTAAATTGGCATTTGCCGAAGATTTTGGTCTGCAGGTGTTTTCTTACAATGAGCTCGAGAGAGCGACAGAGGGATTCAAGGATGAGCTAGGAAGAGGCTTGTTTGGAGCAGTCTACAGAGGGAATTTATTGTATGGTGGTCAAAATAAAGCCATTGCTGTGAAACGACTCGAGAAATTTGTGGAAGATGGGATAAGAGAGTTTCGAGCTGAAATGTCGGCCATTGGAATGACTCATCACAGGAACTTAGTTCAATTGCTTGGTTTCTGCATTGAGGATTCTAAAGTGCTTCTTGTTTGTGAATTCATGAGTAATGGTTCTCTCGCAGATCTTCTCTTCAAGGCCGCGAAACAACCTTCATGGAGAGATAGAGTGAGATTGATTCAGGAAGTGGCTAAAGGGGTGCTCTATCTGCATGAAGAATGCGCGGTCCATATTATACACGGCAATTTGAATTCCCAAAATATTTTGCTAAATGAAAGTTGGACTGCGAAGATCTCTGATTTTGGTTTCGCGAGGCTATTATTAATGCCAAGCCAACTCAAAATGTCGAAGGCCTTAGTGGAAGAAAGAGCATCGTACTCTGCTCCTGAATGGCAGAAGAATGCGGTAATATCAGTTAAAGCTGATGTTTTCAGCTTCGGTGTAGTGCTTTTGGAGACCATATGTTTTAAAAGAAACATAGATCTGAAGGTTTCCGAGGAAGAAGAGATGGTTCTCTATCATTGGGTTTATAATTGCTATAAGGCTGGAGAGTTGTTAAAGCTTGTGGAAGGTGAAAGAAATATTGATGTAAGAACACTAGAAAGATTGGTGAGAGTGGGATTGTGGTGCACTCAAGATGATCCTGATTTGCGCCCTTTGATGAAGAATGTCATCTTGATGTTAGAAGGCACAGTGGACGTTCCTCCTCCCCCTACTTAATTTTCCACAGCTGAGCTAGCTTTTACCAGCTGATATGTAGTTTGTGTTATTTATTTTGGTGTATTGAAGTGCTTGCTTTGTATAACTACGTTTATTAGGGACTGTAATGCATGTAACAACTATCTTGTTTATAGTGTTCACATGCATTTGTTCCATGTGTTGAATCATTGGATTGTCAAACTATTGATTCAGTCTCAAGTGGATAGTGAGTTGGAACAGATCCCAAGCTACTATGGAGGATTATATATATATACATAACTTTGAAAAATATAATGCTCGGGAAATAGTAAAACTCAGCTCAATGGTGGCCGGTGTATTGCATTGATATATATATATATATATGGTACAGTATACATTGTACAGAATATTCTAGACCTGCATTCCCTCACCTCACACGCACACACAGAATGTACAGCAAATCGTAACAAATAAAGGTGAATATTCTAACAGAAAAGGTGGTCCCAATAATTTGCTAATGATGGCACGGTAGAGGTGTAGACAAACACCCCCCTCAAACTGACTGGGGTTTGAACCACTCCAAGTTAGTCTATTAGGAAATTGAAGTGAGTGTGTGTTAAGCTTTTAGTGAGGCAATCCGCGATTTGGTCATGAGATGGAACTTAGCGGATTTCCAGCAATCTCTCCAATACTTTGTCTCTGACGAATGCACATCCAATTCGATGTGTTTCGTTCTCGCGTGGTAAATAGGATTTGAGGCTAAGGCACTGGCACCCATGTTATCACACCAAGTTATCGGTATCGAGGGTAGAGAAAAACTGAGTTCTTGCAGCAGGGATTGAATCCAGGATATCTCAGCAGCTACCTGTGCTAATGGTCTGTATTCTGATTATGTACTTGAGTGCGAAACCACCGCCTGTTTCTAGGATGACAAGGATAGTAATGACACTACAACAAAATAGGGATTTTATGACTTTATTTGGGAGACATTGAAAGTCTACAATGTCTCCCAATTGGGAAGACGTTGTAGGAGGAGTCATTGTAGGTATAAGTCTCACGTCTCTCATTGGGAGAGGTGGGAGACTCCCACTTCTTCCCACGTCTCCCAGTGAGAGAGGTTGAAAGTCAAACTCTCCCACTGGGAGACGTGAGAAGTGTCTCATCTCTCCCAATGGGAGATATTGAGAGACTTTCAATGTCTCCCATTGGGAGAGGTGAGTGACTTCCCACGCCTCCCAGTGGGAGACATTGAAAGTCTCTTATGTTTAAAAAAAATTAAATAAATTTATAATTAATATTATTTAAATTTGATTTAATAATTAACTAAATTGAAATGATTTAAATTTAAATTTAAATTGATTTAATAATTAATTAAATTAAAATTATTTTAATACTAATTTAAAAATTAATTAAATTGAAATCAATTTAATATTAATTTAAATTAAAATTGACATAACTAATAAAATAAAAATATGCAAGAAACACAATATTTGTTACACATATACAAGAAATACAATATTTGTTAGACATATTCAAAATTAACAAATATTGCATTGTCTATGAAGAAAGAGGTAAAAAAAAAAAAAAAAAAAACCAAATACAACATTTGTTAGACATATTCAAAATTAACAAATATTGCATTATGTATGAAGAAAGAGGTAAAAAATAAAAAAACCTATCAACGAGGTTGGTAACTTTGGATTACCGGTAACATATATGTCGCTCATTTTTGTCGCAACTCATCAATTTGTGCCTCTGTATATGACGTACTTGTTAGCTACAAAAAATATAAAGTAAAATATATTAATTAATTATTTGATTACATTTATATATATGGTTTCAAAAATAATTTGTAAATTTTAATTAATAATATCGTTCTCAAGTAATGTCCGGGACTCGCATGTTCAATCAAATCCATCAACATCCTCATTATGTAGTATCCACATGCCACATTGTCTGGTTGGTGTGGACACTAATTATTTAAAAGTATCAGTAATTCACTATAGGATGTCTATATAAAACTAATTGTTTATTGTCCTAGATAAAATCGGACAGCATTTCCCCTATAATAGTGACATAACCATCTGCATGTGAATAGAAAAACAAACAATTCAAACAACATACAATAAGTTTCTTCCTTATAGCTCCGCAGCACACAATCAAATTTCTCAGAACCTACTTCACTAAAACACACAAGTTCTCAACCTTCCGTTATCACTGCAGCACACAATTTTAATTTCAGAACCTACTTCACTATGGATGAATATTTAAGATATTCAAACTCCTCTAACATTTGTTTAATAATATTAAAAGTAGAAGTAAGAGAATATATATGTACCTCTTGCAATTAATAATGCAAAAGATAGCAAAATTACTTCACGTAGTAATCAAATTCACTATTAAATCCACAAACCAATAAAATTAAATTAATAAATAATAAATAAAATAACACTAAATATCTAGCAACATATAACTTATTATTGTAATTTTAGAAACTTAATTACCTCAAATGTGTGATTGATATAGAAATTTTGATGCAAAATACTCTCTAAAATCTCACTACCAAAATCACAACCTACGAAATTAAATTAATTAATATGCTAAACATTACTAAAAAAATATCACTAAATATCTAATAATAGTAAATGATTGGTAAACAAATAAAAAGACTCCAATGAGCCACTGATTATAACCTAAACAAAAAATCAATAAAAATTTTCATAACCTAAAAACTTAATAATCAACAAAAATATAAAAATTTTCATATATTTATATTTTTAAAATTATTTAATAAATTTATTTTAACATAACTATATTTATAACAAAATAGTTAGAATTTAAAAAAAGTTTAAATATATATATAAAAATATATCTAAATTTCGAAATAAAAAATGATAAAAATTAAAAAAAATCATGAACATATATACTCTAATGAAATCTATACAATGTGATAGGTTAAATTAAAAAAAAAAACTAAGAAATCATAAATCTATAAAAAACTTCTATGGAAAAACTAATAAATCCTACAATATATAGAAAAAAACACATAAAAATGTAAAACTAACACAAAATCATGTATATTACTTATTCTAATGCTAAACCTATGATTTTTTTTAAAAATAATTAACTAAAATTCAAGAAAATTAAAAAAAAAAAAAACTAACCTTTAAAACCCTAAAAACGAAGCCCTTCTCATGCTAGCTCTCTGGTTTGCATAAGTCGAAGTGAGGAAGAAGAAGAAAAATGGGGCTAAATGCCAGGGGGACATCCAACGTCTCCCAGTGGGAGACGTTGGATGTCCCCCTTATACTTCCAATGTTTCCCACTGGGAGACGTGCCACATGTCCCACGTCTCCCAGTGGGAGACGTTGGATGTCCCCCTGGCCACATTTCCAGCCTATTTTCAACGCCTTCCATCATTTTTAATATCTTCCAATTGTAGCCATTAATAAAAACTGTAAATGTCTTACAACATCAGACATTTAACACCCCTGATAAGTTTTAATGTCTTACACCAATGGTGTAAGACATTGTAGGGAGTCATTGTATATCAAATTTGTTGTAGTGTGAGTCACCTAGGAAGACACAACAGCCTGCAATTGAATGCATATCGTTAGGACAACAAGCCCAGTCAATGTCTGAATAACCTGTCAACGTGAGCCTGTGGCAACGCTTGATGTGTAACCCATGATGAGGAGTGCCCTTGAGGTACCTCAGGACTCGCTTTGCTGCATTCCAGTGAGCTGTAGTAGGAGCCTTGAGGAATTGGCTCAGTTTATTGATTGCATAGCAAATGTCTGGCCTGGTATGTGTAAGGTATTGTAGCCCTCTTATGATGCTTCGATATTCAGTGGGATTTGGCAGTGGTTCTCTATTTATGATTGAGAGCATTTTCCCTACTGTCATTGGTGTGGGACAGGATTTCAAGTTTAGCATTCCTGTTCTTCGTAGTGGCTCTTCAATGTATTTAGCTTGAGATAACTACATTCCTGTTTCATCTCTTTTGACTTCCACTCCCAAGAAATAGTGAAGAGAGCCTAGGTCCTTTAAAGCAAATGTCTTGTTCAGCTTCTCAGTAAATTGCTTCAGCTTTACATCATTGTTTCTAGTTACTATGATATCATCGACATATATGAGAACTAGGATGATTAATGATGAAGTCTTGTAAATGAACAGTGAGGAATCTGCCTTAAAGTTCTTACAGTTCCACCCAACCAAAGTTTCTTTCAATCTGTCAAACCAAGCTCTAGGTGCTTGTCTTAGACCATAAAGGGACTTTGTGAGTTTACACACAAACTCAGGTTTGTTTTTATCTTCAAATCCTTGCGGTTGATTCATGTAAACTTCTTCCTCTAGATGTCCATTTAAGAATGCATTATTTATGTCCAGTTGCCTCACATCCCACTCTTTTGCTACTGCTGCTGTAAGGACTATTCGAATACTAGAGGCTTTAATAACTAGACTGTATGTCTCGCCAAAATCAAGTCTTGGTCTTTGGTTGTACCCTTTTGCCTTGAGCTGCACTTTATATCTCTGAAAAGTTCCATTTGAGTTTCTCTTGACTTTGAAGACCCACCTATTTCCAACAATGTTCATTTGTGGTGTCTTTGGAACCAATTTCCAAGTTCTATTCTTAACTAGTGCTTCGTACTCATCCATCATAGCTCTTTTCCATCAATCATGAGATAAGGCTTCCTATACGGAACATGGTTCCTCACTTATAGGCTGCCATTGTGATTGTGCCGAGTAGACTTTTGGTTTGAATATCCCTACTTTGGATTGAGTTACCATAGGATGAATGGAGGCATGTTAATCTATGTGTGTTTCTGGTTGTTCAAGTTCACAATCTGTTTGAAAAGGTCATGCAGAACGACTTTGGGATGATGCTGTAGAGGAAACTTTGGAGCTAGAAGAGGCATTGGGAGAGTTATTAGTCATATCAAAACCAGAAATAATGTGGTCAGTTGAGTCTACCTGATTGTCGAGTGAAGTGGATTGTTCCAAATTAGGTGGTGCCCTGGTATTCCTCAGATAAGCACTATCAACTGGAGTGGTTGGATAGGACCTGTTATGATGAAAGGAAGCAGACCAGAAGGGAACATGGACATTATTCGGATGCTCAGGTTGATGTGTATTTAGAAAGCCTAACTTGAATGGGAATTCTTGCTCATTGAAGACTAAATTTCGGGAAATATATAATCTATCGGTACTACTAAGGCACTTGTAGCCTTTGCGATGTTCACTGTTACCAAGGTTCACACATTTAGTAGAGTGATACTCAAACTTATGTGTTTGGTAAGGCCTAAGACATGGGTAGCACGTTGAGCCGAAAACTTTAAGCAATTTATAGTCAGGTAGTTTGCAATGTAATATCTCAAAGGGTGGTTTATTATTTAGAACAGGAGTAGGGAGCCTATTTATGAGATATACGGATGTTTGGAAGGCATCCCACCAATACTTTTGTGGAATTCTAGCTTGAGCCAACACAGTGAGACCCATCTCTACGATGTGTCTATGCTTTCGTTTTGCTCTCCCATTTTGAGCAGATGTGTGTGGACAAGAGTGCTGCCTATTCCCTTCTGTGACAAGGTTGGTGAATGTTTGATATTCACCACCCCAATTCGTTTGAAGCTTCTTAATCCGCCTATCAAACTGGTTTTCAGTAAGAGGTTTAAATTGAACAAAAGCGTTTAATACTTCAGACTTGGCTCGCAAAGGGTAAATCCAAGTATAGCGACTATAATCGTCTACAAAATGAATGTAGAAGCGTAAATTGGTGTTTGACATGATGGGAGATGGTCCCCAAACATCAATGTGTATGAGTTCAAGAGGAAAATTGGCACGATTATGGTTATTTTTAAAAGGAAAAGAGTGAGACTTTCCAAGTTGACATGCATCATAGAAAAATTCTTCTTCATTACTGATGTTTCTTACATTGATTTGACTCAAGACTATCCCAAGGACTCGATTGGATGGATGGCCTACCCTATTATGCCATTTCTCCTTGATTAAAAAAGAAGACCTCTCAACCACTGGTTGAGTTACATCAGATTTTGACTCAGCAGAAAAACTAGAAAAAGACTTATACACAAAACAGGACTGAAAATGAGATCTCGACTTAGATTTGTAAGTAGAAGCTGACGGGTTGTTTGGTAGAGTGAATTGATAGTCTATCCTTAAGTTTCCCTTGGAGCACCACCTTCTTGGATGACTTGTTCTTCATAAAATAACAATTAGAGAAAAATTCAACAAATACATTATTGTCTAAAGTTAGTTTTGAAATGTTAATAAGATTTTTAGTGACCTTAGGGACATAAGTACACCATAGTACTAGATAACCATTTACACTTTAGGTCCACCATTTTTGAAAAAAATGGAACAAACCTCCTATCATGACATTCCTTGTGTCATCATTCATTTACCTAGGTATTAGGCAGCCTGAATATGAGCCTAGTCCTGATTATGGACCCAAACCTAGTAAATCCCGCGAAGTAGAAATGTTAGAATCTCCCCCTCCCCTAACAATCGAAGAGTTAGAGGTTGTGTCTAGCCTGGTCCATATTCTAGAACTGATCGTAGTAATTTCCTCCTCTAGTTCAGAGAATAGTGTTCTTGTTCTTTTACTTCTAGTTGTTTACATAGTTAGAGTTATGTATTGTTCTAATTTTTTTGTTCGTTCTTGTAGAAGAAGATATGAGCCTTCAAGACATCTTCAATGCCAACCCTACCATCAAGAGAGAGAGGGTTTTGAAGAAGGCTTTAACTGGACCTACTGGAGGATCTCTAGCCAAAACAAAGGGTCCCACCTCCGACAAGAAGCGGTCCCAATCCTTTGTGGTCACGACCAAAGAGGCTCCTCTCCCAGCTCTTTGTGATCTTGTGAATGTCTCCCAAGTCATCCAAGTTGCAGCCCCAACTATCATGATCCCACGTCCTCACATTGAGGTGGGGAAACATCAAGAGCCCCTGCATGGATCACTTCAGGAGATTGTGAACCATATGAAGGAGCATGCAAACTTGGTCAGCACCAGAGAGCTGCCGGCCAAAGAAGCGAAACCTTTTGTGATATTCCTCGACTCCGCGTTGGGGATGTCTCTAACCGTAAGTTCCATCCTTATCCTCCTTCTTTAGTTCCATGTTTTCACGAATTAAACCCTCATTAATCGTTGGTTATAGTCTTTCATGACTCAGATCTGGGGTATTACTCATATTCGTGCTGAGGTGGAAAGACCAAGGTAGCTCTGGAAACCTCCCAGAATAATGAAAAAATTGTTAAGGCGCAAGCTTTGGAGGCGATCCAGGGTCACGATAAGATTCTGAAGGAGAACAAGCACCTAAAGGTGAAGGTTTCAGAGGTCGAGGAGAAGCACCTATCCAAGGCCAAGGAAAATGCTGCCTGGATCGAGGAGTTTGATCTTCAGGTGAAGGGCCACAGGGTCTGTATAGAGAGCTCTTTGGAGGAAATATTCTATTGGTTTTTGTCATACAATCAGGATGGGAATTTCTCATTCCTCAATGCTAAAGTCTGGGGTGCTATCTCGCCAAGTTACAGGACTGGTTGGTAAAGGAGCCTGCGAAGACAGTTGAGACGGTGTCTAGGGCCAGAGTTGTTGGAGGAGAGGAAGAGGTGTCATCCCAGAACCAAATGGCTGGAGCTCAGGGTTTAGAGTGCTCTTCCATACATATTTTTAATTTTTTTTAGTATTACAAACTTTTGTATGGAGGCAATTTCCTTAGGGCACAACTTCGAGGTTAATTATCCTCGTTCAATTTATACATACTTTCTTTATATATGTTGATTTTATATGATCAATCTTTCTGCTTCCCCGTTCCATTGACTACAATCATGCTTATAAACTTTTGAAGCTTTTATACACTTGCATAGTTGTAGGGAGTAATTTTTAGATCGAGACATGTACTTGATGGCTTGACCAGTTAGTTTCAAGTCGTTGACCTAGTTATATCTAGGAGTTTTGACTGCCAATTTGTGCATACTTGTTAGGATTTAGGCCTTGGACTTGGTTTGGCTGCAGGACCTTTGAACCTAGTTAAATTCTAGGATTTTAATTTTCGCTTTATGTTTCCTTAACTTAGTTCGCATTCAGAATTGCTTTGAAAATTCGAGCTTAAAAAGTCGATTTTCCAAATTTATGAATTCTAAGTTGCCGAATATTCCAAAGACTATGGTTTATATGCCCCCCAAGCCATCATTATTTAAAAATGTTCTAGATCGCTTTTACATAATCAACTCGTGCTAAATAACAAGAATAAATTGAAAAATTCTGTCATCGTGTGTAAATTACACAACAACCTTATACTTTTCAAATTAAAACAACATTTAATGTGGATTTTATACTGAAGCCTTACAAGAGATGAAATCAATAAAGTTTGACAAAGATTTCTTATCATTGGTAATACTTCTTAAGATGCAAGGCGTTCCATGTTCATTGAACCATCGCTCTGTTTAATTGAGCTACTTTGAAGGTTCTTCCCATAAGATCTCCACGATCTGATAGGGTCCTTCCAAGTTTGGTCCCAATACACCGTCGTTAGGGTCTTTGTTAGCTAGGAACACCCTCTGGAGTACCAAATCTCATAGTTTGAGTTACCTCTCTTTGACCTTTGAGTTGAAGTAGCGAGTCACCCTTTGCTAGTATTTGGCGAGTTGTAGCTGAGATTCTTCTCGTCACTCTTTAATAAAATCTAGGGATGCATTAAGCAGGTCGTGATTTTGATCCTGGTCAAAGGTCTTTTGCCTATGTGACGTTACCAATTCCTCGACTGGGAGCATAGCTTTGCTTCCAAAAGTTAGAGAGAAGGGGTATGCCCGATGGAAGCGCGATGTGAGGTCTTGTAGGCCCAGAGTACTTGTGGTAGTTGCTCGGGCCATATCCCTTTAGCATCCTCTAGTCGTTTCTTTAGATTCTCCTTAAGGGTTTTATTCACTGCCTAGACTTTCCCATTGGCCTTAGGGTACACCACTGAAGAGAAAATATTAACTATGTCGTAATTCTTACAGAAAGTTGTGAATACATCAGTGTCAAATTGAGTCTTGTTGTCTGACAAAATCTTCTTTGGGAGTCCAAATAGGCATATTATGTTCTTTACAACAAATTCCAATATTCTCTTCGAGGTTATAGTTGCCATCGGTTTGGCCTCAATCCACTTTGTGAAGTAGTCGATTACGAGAACTGCATAGCAAACTCCTCCCTTTCAAGTTGGCAACGATCCAATTAGGTCGACCCCCCATACGACAAATGGCCAAAGCGAGGATATCATGGTTAGCTCCATGGGTACAGATCGGGCGATGGTGGAAAAGCGTTGGCATTTGCCACACTTGAGGATATATGAGGTCGAGTCCTTTTTTAGCGTGGGCCAAAAATAGCCCTGTCTTAATACTGTTAGGGCCAAGCTTTGCCCCTAAGCGTGGTCTCCACAAAAACCATCATGAATCTCTTTGAGGAGAGCATGCACTTCCTCTGGCAAGACACATCTTAGAAGAGGCTTAAAGTGACCCTATATCTTCTGACACATTCTTAGGTCTTAACCAATCCTTCTCAGCCTCTATCTTAGCTGGGTCTACTATGACTCCCTCTGTGGATACTATATGGTCGAGGAACGCTACTTGAAAAAGCCAAAATTTGCACTTCTTG
Source organism: Humulus lupulus (assembly GCF_963169125.1). Classification (NCBI taxonomy): domain Eukaryota; kingdom Viridiplantae; phylum Streptophyta; class Magnoliopsida; order Rosales; family Cannabaceae; genus Humulus; species Humulus lupulus. The sequence continues at coordinate 207,289,869 of NC_084793.1, forward strand.
AAATTGGCGTAAAGTTGATGCTCCTTCAGTCGCAACATAGTCATTCTAAAATGTTCCTCGTGCTCGAATTCGTCCTTGGAGTACACCAAAATATCGTCAATGAACACTACGAAGAATTTGTCCAAGTAATCCTTGAAGACCCGATTCATTAAATCCATAAATGCAGATGGAACGTTGGCAAGACCAAAACACATAACTAGAAACTCATAATGTTCATATCGAGTTCTAAAAATTTTCTTTGGTATATCCTCTTCTCGTACCTTGAGCTGGTTATAACCTGACCGTAGATCAATCTTAGAAAACATAGTCACTCCTCGGAGTTGATCAAATAAGTTGTCGATCTGGGGTAGTGGGTACTTTTTATTAATTGTCTCCTTGTTTAACTCGCGGTAATCTATACACATCACATGCTTCCATCCTTCTTCTTCACATATAGAACTGGTGCTCCCCATGGCGAATGGCTCGGTTTGATGAAACCCAAGTCTAAGAGTTCTTGTAACTGCGTTTTCAACTCCTTGAGTTCAGTAGGTGCCATCTAGTATGGTGCCTTGGAGATAGGCTCTGTTCCCGATACTAGTTTGATTGTGAAGTCAATTTCCCGAGTAGGCGGTAACCCAGGTAAGTCGTCAGGACATATCTCTGGAAATTCCTTTATATCACGAACGTCTCCAACCTTTAACAATGTTTCTTGTGCCGCATCCGTGATGCTTGCTAAGAATGTGTGATATCCTTTTGTACGCCCTAAATATCGACGGGTCATTAGCGAGCTGGAAAAGGGCATAATTATATCAGCCACGTGGAAGCCACCTACCCGGAGCTGCTGTTACAAGGCTTCACCTCTTTAGTTCGAGATAACCAAAGGTTTAATGCAATTACTAAGGCATCGGGTCAGCAGTGTGGACACCACGAGCTAGAGCTAGCGCCTCCAACCTTTTATAAAGTCAACCATGCAATGTAAACGTGCATATATCAGACATCACGTGTCTACTCCATTCCTGAATTCTCGGACACGCAGCATAAACGTGCGTGTTCAGGCACCCACGACTAGGTTGGGCCATGCGGCCCATTATCCCCCTTACCTATTGATTAGACCACACTTCATTGTCAGGTTTTAGGAATTAATCATGAATGTCGCAAAAGTGACATGATGGGTAAGAAGGTCACGGGATGAACTCCTTTGCCAACACCCAGGTGTCCTCTCCCTATAAATATAGAGACCCTGGGAGTTGCAAAGGGTTGGCTTCGAATTTGTAAAGAAATACCCTGTAAGGAATATCAGAGATATATCAATAATATTGGCTGGTGGACTAGAAGGATTTTAACCTTTGAACCACCTAAAAAACTATTCGAGTGAAAATTTTCCTTTGAGATCATTCATCTATTACAGTTCATTATTTAGCACTAATCCCTCTCCTTATTCATATAATTATCTGTTGCTGAAGAACTGCGCCAACAGTTTGGTGCTTTTATTGAGAGCTGTTAGATTGGTGCTATCGCAAATACCCAACCATGGTAGTCACTTGCTCAAGACATGGTAACGAGGTGGACCAACGTGATGGGCAGGAGGCCCACCATGTTGCCATATCCGGTGATCAGAACCCTGAGGTTCAGCAACGGCCGGGCAAGCAGCAAATGGGCCAAGATGTCACTGGAAGTTCGGCTCCCCGGCCGCCCAATCTGAACCCGGATTTCTACACGGCAGTAGAAATGGAAAATGCACAGTTGAGGAGTTAGCTGGCGAAAGCAAACCAGCAGATTCAAGAGGTTTTGGCCTGATTACCCCCTCTAACAACCGACGCTAACGTCGGAAAGAGGCATGGCGAGACTCATAAGTCCCGCCGGGGTAATCGGTCAAGGCCTAGTCAGCCGGTCAGACCCCCATCGTCAAATTATACTCCCACGTCGCACCACTGGGAAACCACATTTGAGAAACTTCCTGGGGCCGAGCAGTAATTCAGTCGATCGGTCTGGACCTCAACCCCTAGCTCACTTCTGCCTTCGAGCGCACCTAGGAGGGCTCGAGGAAGCTCGTGAAGGAGATCTGGGGAGGGCTCGAGACGACAGCCCGCCCCGGTCAGCCGTCCTGTACCCCGCTTAGACCGCCGAACACAGGACGTGGAAGATGGTAGAGCGGAGCGGCTACGACCTAGCTTGATCCGCCCTGATGGGACTAGGATTGCTTCCCCGGTTAGACATCCTCCTTCACCGATAAGATACCCATCTCCTCCCCGTCCAGTCCGAGACATTCCGGCTCATGGGAGAAGCAAGAGGAATCCTCCATCCGTCGGACCTTCCCATCGTAGCCAAGCGCCCAGAGAAGTCCCGGATCCTCATTCCTAGCGGCGGGCTCCGAGCTTTTCAAATGGAAGTTATTGGACCGGGAGTCGTCGAAGTGACATCTCCAGTGGAGACCAGCGCCAATGCTTGAGCTTGGTGCAAAGTCCTCAGGCTACTCCGAGGGGCGACCTCCGAGATCGCCTAAACTCTCAGAGAGGAGACCCAGTTGGAAATGGCAGTTGTGCTCGCCAAGGGGAAGGCCTGTCTGAAGTACGTGACAGTGGGAACGTCCCATATAACCTGTCTCAAGATAGGAGGGAAAATAACCCGCCTAACACGTACCATGGAACCGGAGCTATTGAACAGCCCCGGAACAACCAAGGAAGTCAGGACAAAACCCTTGAGCGTCTGGCTCAGATGGAGGAGCTGATGAGGAAGCTCTTATCAAAAAAAGAAAAAGATGAGTATGATTCAGGGGACGAACTCGAGCTCTTCGCCCCCAGCATAGCAGCAACGGCGTATCCACCTGGTTTTCGTATGCCTCACTTGTCCAAGTTCAACGGAGACGGGGACCCGTCAGATCATCTGGGTATGTTCAACACCCTAATGATGGCCCACAACATTGGTCCCGAGCTGAGATGTTTAATATTTCCTTCCACCTTGACTGGGCCAGCCAGGCAATGGTTCAAGCAGAGTAAAAAGCAATCAATCAACTCGTGGAAAACCTTCTCTGCCGACTTTAAAAGGGCATTCTGAGCTTCTCAGGCTGCCCGCGTCAAGGCCGATACCCTGGCGAATGTAAGGCAGCAGCCCGACAAGCCTCTGAAGGCTTACCTGAGCAGATTCTCGAACGTCACTGCTCGAGCCAGAGATGCAGACGACAGCTCCAAGCTCATGGCCTTGAGGACTGGGATCCTCGTCAGAGGCAGACTCTGGGAAGAGATACAAAGAAAGGGAGTCAGCACCGTAAACGAATTCCTAAATAGGGCCCAGGGATGGATCAACCTGGAGGAGGCGCGAGCATCAGCCGCGGGAACCAGCCAGGTCCCTGAGCAGCCCGTTGGAGTGGGAATGGATGTCGTGGCAGCAACACAAACCGTTACACAGAATAACCAGTTTGGTGGAGGCAAGAGAAAATGGAGCAGCGAGGGCGGCGAGCATGGCCCAAAGAAGAACAAGTCTGTAGAAAAATTTAAGCCGGTCTACGAGACTTATACCGAGGTCACACACACTAGGGAGAACATTTTCCTAGCAAACTCTGCTCGCCTCCCCTGGAAGAAGCCGGAACCGTTGAAGCACCAGAAGGGTAAGCGAGACCCCACCAAGTTTTGTCGGTTCCACAACGACATTGGCCACAACACCGATGATTGTAGGCACCTGAAGGATGAGATCGAGACTCTCATCAGAGCCAGACCCTTGGCTCAGTATGCGCGGAATAGAGTTCCCGCCGACCATCCAGCTCTGGAAGTTCCGATAAGTCAGCCCGGGTCTCGGGTAGATCAGGACGTCCCTCCTCCTATTATAGGAGGAGAGATCTCCACTATCTTCGGTGGCCCCCATCTGGCTGGAACGAGCATAGGTGCCCAAAAAAGATACGTCAACGAACTTAAGGCTCATAATGGAGTGGAGTTCTTCCCTGAGCAGCATCTACCCAAATAGCAACGATTGGAGAGGCAACCAATCATTTTTACCGAGGAAGATGCCAGCCATGTCCAGTTCCCTCATAACGACCCTCTGGTCGTAGCCGTTTAGCTCACTAACCGCAGGGTTAGGAGAGTACTGGTCGATAATGGGATCTCGGTAAACCTACTGTTCCGGTCTACGCTGGAAAAGATGGGTTTATCTGTCACCGAGCTGAAAGCCACCTCCATGATGCTATACGGATTCTCTGGAGAAGGGTCGGCAGCAATAGGAACGGTCGAGCTAGTGATCACCTTTGGAGAGGGACCCCGGACTGTCTCGAAACTCCTCGAGTTTGTGGTCATCGATTGTCCTGCTGCATACAATGCTATTTTGGGCCGACCTACATTGATAGCGTTTGAAGCCATAACCTCCATCCGCCACCTCGCGCTAAAATTCCCCTCTTCCTCGGGATATGCACGGTCCGAGGTGATCAGCTTGCTGCCAGGGAATGCTACAGCATTTCCATGAAGGGAAAATTAAAACCCGGGCAGTTAAAGATGATCGTCCAGGGCGGGAATGAGGAATCTCAGGAGCTTGTGTCTAGTCCTGAGATTGAAAAACCTCAGAGTGCCAAAGGGGAGAATATCATCTTAAATAATGATATCGACCCCAGAATAGGCGAGGATAGATCCAAGCTCTAGGCCATTGAAGAGCTTGAGGAGGTGAACATCGATCCACAAGATCCCTCGAGGGTGGTGAAGCTCGAGAAAAATCTGTGTAGCGAAAGGAAGGTGGAGCTGCTTAAATTTCTGCAGAAGAATCTAGACGTGTTCGCCTGGTCTCATGAAAACATGGTAGGGATCAGTCCGAGCGTCATCATGCACACCCTCCACTTGGATAAAAGCGTGCCTGCGAAATCCCAGAAACAAAGGCGCCTAGGAACAACCCGAGTTGAGGCCCTAGAAGAGGAAGTAGCCCGGCTCCTAAAGTGTGGCTTTATCCGCGAGGCAAGGTTCCCGATCTAGGTTGCCAATCCTGTATTGCTCCCAAAGCCCAATGGGAAATGTTGAACCTGCATCGACTTCTCTGATCTGAACAAAGCCTGCCCCAAAGATTTCTTCCCTTTGCCGAGGATCGACCAATTGGTAAATGCCACGGCGGGGCACGAGCTCATGTCCTTTATGGATGCATACTCGGACTATAATCAGATCGCCATGAATCCAGCAGACCAGGAACACACTAACTTCATGACCCCAACCAACGTTTATTGTTACAGGGTCATGCCCTTCGGGCTGAAGAACGCCGGAGCTACGTACCAGAGGTTGGTAAATAGGATGTTTTCCAACCAGATCGAGAAGAACATGGAAGTGTATGTTGACGACATGATGGTCAAGTCAAAAACTGCTGATAACCATGTTTCCGACCTGGAGGAATGCTTTAAGATATTGAGAGAATACGACATGAGGCTTAACCCCCAAAAATGTACTTTCGGGGTCGCGTCAGGAAAATTCCTGGGTTTCATTGCCAATACCAGGGGAATAGAAGCAAACCCCGATAAGATCAGGTCGCTACTCGAGCTTCCCTCACCCCGGTCGTGAAAGGACGTTCAAAGTCTGACAGGAAGGGTGGCAGCCCTTAATCGGTTTATTTCTAAATCTACCGACAAGTGTCTGCCATTCTACAACCTGCTTCGAGGGAATTATAAATTTGAGTGGATCGAGGAATGCGAACGTGCCTTCCTCGACCTAAAAGCACATTTAGCCGAGCCGCCCGTATTATCAAAACCAATGGCAGGAGAGCCTCTTTTCCTTTACCTTGCTGTCACGGAAGATGTCACGGAAGATGTTGCCGTATTAGTCCGAGAAGAGGAATGATCTCAAAAGCCAGTCTATTACATCAGAAAGAGGCTCCTCGGAGCTGAATCCCTGTATCCGTTGATGGATAAGATGGCTTTCTGTCTCATTACGGCCTCCCGAAAGCTCAGGCCGTATTTCCAGTCCCACTCAATACATGTCATAACCGATCAGCCTTTAAGGCAGGTTTTGCAAATTTGAGATTTTGTACATACCGTGAACTGCAATAAAAAGCCAGGCCCTGGCTGATTTTTTGGCAGAGTGCACAGGATTCCGAGAAGATCCTATAGAAGAGTCAGCCCAAGCCTCCTTAGCCCAGGCCTCCTTGGTCCAGGCCTCATGGAAGGTCTTCGTAGATGGCTTGTCTAATGAGAATGGCTCTGGGGCTGGAATCATACTGATACCCCTAGAAGGACATCGATTCCACTCGGCATTGCGATTCAGATTCAAAGCGTCCAACAACGAGGCTGAATACGAAGCTCTACTTGCTGGGCTAAGGGTGGCCCAGGAGCTGAAGGCCAGCTCCGTCCAGTGTTACAACGATTCCCAGCTTGTGGTAAACCAAGTGTTAGGGGAATACCAAGCACAGGGAACCAAGATGGCTGCTTACTTGGCCAAGGTAAAGAAAGAACTGTCTGCATTCGAGCGTGGCTCAATCAAGCAGATACCTCGGGAGTAGAATGCCAACGCGGACGCCCTGGCAAAGCTCGCCACCTCTGGGGAGACGGAGACTTTGGGGTTAGTTCCGGTAGAGTTCTTGGAGAAGCGAAGCATGGAGGAAGTCAGGGCGGAGGTCGAGATGATCGACGCCAGACCGACCTGGATGACCCCCATCCTTGAATATCTGACAGCAAGAAAGTTACCTGAAGAGCGAAATGATGCAAGGCGGGTAATTTACCAGGCTCCAAGGTATACAGTGATAGATGGGATATTATACCAGCGTGGACACTCTCTACCTCTCCTATGGTGTGTCCTACTAGGCGAGGCGAAGACCATTTTGCAGGAGGTGCACGAGGGTTTCTGCGGAGATCACACTGGGGGGCAAAGCCTGGCCCTGAAGATATTAAGGCAAGGATATTACTGGCCCACTCTGTCAAAGGACTCGATCTCCTATGTCAAAAAATGTGACAAGTGCCAACGATTTGCCACAGTTGCCCTAGCTCCCCTGGTCAAGCTGAAGACGATCTCGTCCCCGTGGCCATTCATGATCTGGGGGATTGACTTGGTTGGTGCCCTCCCTACTGGAAAGGGAGGAGTTCGTTACGCGGTGGTAGCTATCGACTACTTCACCAAGTGGGCAGAAGCAGAGCCCCTGGCAACGATCACATCAAAAAGAGTCCTCGACTTCGTGGTCAAGAGCATTATCTGCCGATTCGGGCTGCCAAAGAAGATCGTATCAGATAATGGAACGCAGTTCGATAACGACCTCTTCACCGAATTCTGTGAGAGGCACGACATTGTTAAGAGCTTCTCCTCGATGGCCTATCCCTAGGCCAATGGGCAGGACGAGGCCGTCAATAAGACGCTAAAGGCAAGCCTTAAGAAAAGACTGGACGTAGCCAAGGGAGTTTGGCCTGAACAGCTTCCCCAGGTACTGTGGGCATACCGGACCTCGCATCGAACACCGATGGGTCATACTCCTTTCTCCCTGGCTTTCGGGAGTGAGGCAGTCCTTCCTGTCGAAGTAAAGGTAGCCTCGGATAAAGTCCAGGCATTTGACCAAGACCACAATGACGAATTGATCTGCGCGTCCCTTGACCTGATTGACGAAAGACGAGAAGATTCATAGCAACAACTCGCGCATTATCAACAAAACATCAATCGTTATTTCAACTCAAAGGTAAGGAAACGCGCCTTTAGCATTGGCGAGGTGACCTGGTCCTCAGAAGAGTCTTCCTAGCCAGTAAGGATCCCAAGGACGGAGTATTGGGACCGAACTGGGAAGGCCCCTACCAAATAATGGAGGTCATAAAAGAAGGAACCTACAAGTTAACTCGGCTTAATGGAGAAGCAGTCCCACGAACTTGGAACGCTATCCATTTGAAGAAATATTACCAATAATATCTTTGTAAGGCTTAATCAGAAAAGCCATCTTTTGTTTATTAAGTAATGAGAACTAAATCTTTTTACATTATTGTATATATTTGTGGATGTAACGTCAAGTAACCACGAAAGACCCTTTCCTAATTACTTGGGGGCATATGTCCTGGTTATAACCAGGTCGTCCTAAAAACTTAGAAGTTAGTTCAAATTGATTGATCGATGTTTTTCTTAAAAAGCACGAGATATCGATAAAGGATTAACGCGAACTAAGTTGTATCCTGGATATAACCAGGTCGTCCTAAAAACTTAGAAGTTAGTTCAAATTGATTGATCGATGTTTTTCTTAAAAAACACGAGATATCGATAAAGGATTAACGCGAACTAAGTTGTATCCTGGATATAACCAGGTCGTCCGAAAAACTTAGAAGTTAGTTCAAATTAATTGATCGATGTTTTTCTTAAAAAACACGAGATATCGATAAAGGATTAACACAAACTAAGTTTTCAAATTAATGTCCTGGATACAACCAGGTCCTAAAACTTAGAAGTTATTTCAAATTGATTGATCGATGTTCTTCTTAAAAAGCACGAGATATCGATAAAGGATTAACACGAACTAAGTTTTCAAAATTAATGTCTTGGACACAACCAGGTCCTAAAACTTAGAAGTTATTTCAAATTGATTGATCGATGTTTTTCTTAAAAAGCACGAGATATCAATAAGGAATTAACACGAAATAAGTTTTCAAAATTAATGTCCTTGACACAACCAGGACTTAAGTCTTAGAAGTTGGTTCGAGTTGATTAACATGTTTTTTCCTAGAAAAGCATAAGATGTCAATCACAACACCAACAGAAACTAAGTTATCACCAAATGCATAGAAGAGAAGTAACCATAAGGTCGGGGGAAAAATATGTAAACAAATTGAAATAAAGTTGGGGATACCAATTGTTTCGAGGATAAAAACCTCATAATATAAAATTACAAATAAAAAAAAAGTAAATGATAAAAGGAAAGGAGAAAAATCCTAAGCCCCGCCAGGCCGCTCTGATGAAGTCACCCCCTCGCCATCCTGCTCGGTGGCAGTGGAAGTTTCCCCGGTCTCGGAGAGCGCCTCTTGTTGAAGGCGAGCCTTAAACTTCTCCAAAAAGGACCCCCACACGTCCGGCCCCAGGAAGGAGAAGTCACCATCCAGGTTGAAGACCCATCAGTGGTACAGCATGACCTCCATGGAGGAGCTGGAAGTTGCCCTCTCCACTGCCAGAGCAGCCTTGGCCTCCTCGTCCTCGACCTTCGCGGCATCTAGGGCGGCCCGAGCAGCTTTGGCCTCCTCGAGCTCAATCTTCGTAGCGTCTAGGGCAACCCTGGTGGGCTTAGCCTCCTGCAGCTTGGTCCAAGATGCCTCCAGCTCGGTCTGCGCAGCAACTGAAGCAGCCTGTACAGCAACCGAAGCGGCCTGCGCAGCAACCGAAGCAGCTTGCGTAGCAACCGAAGCGGCCTGCGCGACCCTCTCATTTTCTCAGGCAGTTTCCAGGGCCGCCTTGGCATCCCGCTTCTATTGTTGAGCAGACGCAAGGGCGACCTGAGCAGCCTGATGCTTTCCCCTGATCTCCTCGATCCTGGCCCGGGACCGAGATATGCTCCGGGGGAGGGCCAAAGCTGCCTGCAAGACCAAAAGATAATAAGGCAAGAGCCTTAGAAAAAAAAAGAGAAACAAACAAACATGAAGAACCAGTGGCAAAGCCAACTTACCATGAAGGTCATCCCCAATGAAGACTCCATCACGTTCTCGGGGCTCCTTGTCTTGATCTCCCGGAAATTCCCCGAGGTGGCGTTGTAGCAGTGGTCCACCATGCAGGTTGCGGTTTCGTAGACCGTCCCCCTAAAGACCTCAGGGACTTTCTCCAAGGCCTGGGGGTTGACCGGGACGCGCACACCGGGGGTCGGAGCTGACAAGGTCCCAGTGGGCGCCTCTTGTTCCCGAGTAGAGACAGGAGGTCGCGGGGGAGGTGGAGCCATCATCTTCTCCATTGCAGAAGGGGGTGGAGGCACTTTCTATAGAGCAGCAGGGGCTTGGTTTTTCCCCTTAGCAGGAGACTTGGAGGTAGTCCCGATAGCTTTCTTCGCCATCCTGAGCCTCTTCACCATGGGCCCGGAAGGCCCGGAGGAAGGGTTTCCTCCAGGGAACATAGCTCAAAGATCATTGCCCCGGGCTGCGACATCTCCTCATCTGAAACAAAGACAATAAAGAATTAATATACATGTATTAATATTTGTGCAAAAAAAAAAAGAAGAGCTTAAGTATGCATTGAGAAGGGTCCTACCCTCCGAGGTAGAGGAGGAATCTATTGTCATGACCTCCGGCCCCGGAGCTTCCACGGGGGAGTCTAAGATAATGAATCCACGAGCTAGAGGAGGCTTTGGGTCCGAATCCGCCTCGGGACTGGACTCTTCTACGTACTGCCTAAGACCCGGAGCTACTACACCATGCAGGAGGGAGGGCCACGATCTAAGATTGGTCCCGTACTCCTCAAAAAAGGCCGACCTAAAGGCCAGGGTGTTATCTACTACTACGGTCCCCCTAGGGCGGCTCATGCCATAACACAGCACGAGCTGGTCAACACATTGGAGTAGGGTGACATCGCGGTCTGGGTCATTTTGGTGGTGGTGAACGGGTTGGCTGGGGTTAAACCTAGCAAGCCGTAGGTCTGCAGTGGCCCTGTCTAAGTCCCTAAATAAATAAGGGTTACCTTGGCCGGAGGGGCCGGCTGCTGCCCCGGACTGGGTCCTCTCCGCATTGACTTCCTGGGCGGCCTCCAGGGCCTGCTTCCGGTGCACGAGGGGCACCTCGTCCTCCTCTTCCTCATCCTCGTCTGCGACCTCCTCCTTGAGGATGGGCCCTATCTCGCGAACAGCGGGGATGGTCCGCGGTCTCCTCAAGGCCAGAGTCTGGCCCGGGGAAATTAACTTACACGCCAGCATCATCTCGTCAGACACGAGCTGGCGGTAATATTTTTCAAGGCCAGAGTCTTGGGGGGAGCCCTGCCAAGGTTTCGTATTGACCCCCAAGGGTCACCGACTTGGCCGTCCTTGCGAAAATAGCTACATGATAGTTTCTAAGTCAGGAGCGAATAAAAAGAGGCTAATCAGCAACCAACTTACGAGCTGAAGATAGAAGGAACTTACGAGGACGGTTGAAGTAATGGTATTCGCAGTTGCGAAACCCCTTTGACATGAAGAATTGATCCTTGAAGTCATTGGGGTGGCTGGGCAGCTCGATGACCGCAGCCGAATTGGGAAAACGGGTCAGGTAGTAGAACCCGTCACCTCGCCCCCGCTGCTCCGGGCTGGCTTTGAGGAAAAATAAGTAAAGGATGTCTGCCGGCATGTGGACCTCCCATTCCTGCTTCAGGAATAAATACTTCAACCCCGCTAACAGACGGTAGGAGTTAGGGGGGAGCTGGAAGGGGGCCAGCTTCACGTAATTTAAAAAGTCTGCGAAGTACTGGTCCAGTGGGAGGAAGGCCCCAGCCTTGAGATGCTCATCGCTCCAGGCGACGTATTCCTCGTCGAGTGGCGCGCAGCTCCGCTCGCCCTCAAGGGGAGGTCGGGTGTCAAGAGCGCCCTTCCCTATCTCAATATTATGGGAAAGCATAATTTTGCTAACTTTCCCTTGGGTGGTGACCTTCGAGGCGATCTTCTTGGCCTCGAAAAAGGCGTCGGGCCCTACCTTGACCTCCTTCTCCACGGCGGGACCAAATTTGGGGATCGGGGAGTCTGTGGCCGCCTCTTTCCCCTTACGGGTTTGCTGGGAATACGAGCTGCCAGCACTCTTCTTGGGTGCGCTCTTCTTGGGTCCCATTTGGTCGCCTAACGAACAAAGAAGAAAATTTAGAAGAGGCGACCTAAGCATAAGAAAGAATCTAGCACGAAGGGATTCCTTTACACGGGCTGAGGTAATCTCAGCCTGCAGCGAGTGAGACCACGCAGTTCTATGAACTCGCGCCTGTGCTCCCAACGGGTCCCCGATTACTCGAAATCCGTGTGTCAGGAGGGTCAGGATAAAAGTTTGCCTTGGAAGGAAAGTTTCGGTAGGCAAAATTGCCTGTGAAGCGTGTCCCCTAAGCTACTCAGTTTTTGCACCCTAGAAACTGGTTGTTCCAAACAGGCTTAAAAATTTTACCCAGAAAATCACCCCAGAGATGTATCCTATGAGTCATGCTCCTAAGAAATTTTTTCCTATGGTCGATACCCCTAGGATAAAATCCTACGCATAAAATACCAGCAAAGAAGAACAAAAGACAAACAACCTACTGCATGCGACTAAAGAGAAAGTTTACCTAAGCAAGAAAAGGGAAAACATTTAAAGCATGCAACAAACGGAGGACTTACAGAAATTTCTTGCTGTGTGAAGGCTGAAAGGGGCGTCTGGGTCAAAGTCCTGTTGGAATCGGTGGTACCGGAGTCACGAAAGAGCCCTCATGTCTGAACCTCAGGAACATTTGAATAGTGACCGGAAGAAAGAAAGGGTTTTGAAACTGAGAAGAAAGAAGATGAGAAAAATTTCAAATAAAAGGGTGGCTCATGAGAAGGGTGGCCAGCCTTATATATACGTAAAAGGCCAAAGGATGAGGGTCGTTCGATTGTCTTGATGTGGGATACGAGGATCACTACTCGAAAGAAGAAACGACGGCCGAAGATAAGCTAGGCCATTTAATGCAGTTCTTGGAAGACGGACCGTCACCAACCATGATGCTCCATGTATCTGATACCAGCGTAACGGGCGGGATATGAAGAGTCCACAAAGAAGCCTAAAAGCCCCCACTGTGGCCCCAGGTGACGTCATATGCCACGAGGAGGGGCTTGGGGGGGAAATGTACGCCCTAAATATCCACGGGTCATTAGCGAGCTGGAAAAGGGCATAATTATATCAGCCACGTGGAAGCCACCTACCCGGAGCTGCTGTTACAAGGCTTCACCTCTTTAGTTCGAGATAAACAAAGGTTTAATGCGATTACTAAGGCATCGGGTCACAGTGTGGACACCAGGAGCTGGAGCTGGCGCCTCCAACCTTTTATAAAGTCAACCACGCAATGTAAACGTGCATATATCAGACATCACGTGTCTACTCCATTCCTGAATTCTTGGACACGCAGCATAAACGTGCGTGTCAGGCACCCATGATTGGGTTGGGCCATGCGGCCCATTATCCCCCTTACCTATTGATTAGACCACACTTCATTGTCAGGTTTTAGGAATTAATCATGAATGTCGCAGAAGTGACATGATGGGTAAGAAGGTCACGGGATGACCTCCTTTGCCAACACCCAGGTGTCCTCTCCCTATAAATATGGAGACCCTGGGAGTTGCAAAGGGTTGGCTTCGAATTTGTAAAGAAATACCCTGTAAGGAATATCAGAGATATATCAATAATATTGGCTGGTGGACTAGAAGGATTTTAACCTTTGAACAACCTAAAAAATTATTCGAGTTATAATTTTCCTTTGAGATCATTCATCTATTACGGTTCATTATTTAGCACTAATCCCTCTCCTTATTCATATAATTATCTGTTGTCGAAGAACCGCGTCAACACCTTTCTATATCATCCTCTGAGCTTTGAGAGATGAGATTAGCGGTGTCTGTAGTTCAGAACCTTTCCCATAAAACATAGTTTCTGACCGTCACGAGTTTAAAACGTCACTTGCTTACGTCTACAATCGATGGTTGCACCATGCCTTGTTAGCCAAATCCATGCCCAGTATTACGCCGAAGTCCTTTATCTCTAGCTTTATCAGGTCTCCTTCTAGTTCTGTGCCCTTGATTATGATCGGTACTCCTCGTACTATTCGTGATGATAGAACCACTTTGCCCAAAGGCAACTCTGTCACAAACCTTGTTCTAAATCTTTCACAATGTTTTTCTAATTTTTCAATCAATCCTACCGAGATATACGAGTGTGTTGCTCCCGAATCAAACAATACAGAACATATACTATCTGTTGACGCAGTTCTTCGCCAACAGGTAATTAAGAGAAGAAGAGAAAGGGATTAGTGCTAAATATAGAACCGAAACAGATATATGATCTTAGAAAAAGAAAGAGGTGACTCAAAACACATTTTTTAAGTGGTTCAAAGGTTAAAATCCTTCTACTCCACTAGTCAGTATTATTGGTGTATGCTGGGTATTTGATTACATAGTATTTCTTACAAGAGATCATCCAACCCCTATCAACTCCCAGGGTCTCCATATTTATAGGAGAAGGCACCTGGAAGTTGGTAAGAAGGTCATCCCGTGACCTTCTTACCTGTCATATCAATTCTGTGACATTCATGATTAATTCCTAAACCTGACACATAAGTGTAGTCAAATCAATAGGTAAGGAGATAATGGGCCGCACGGCCCAACCCAGTCGTGGGTGTCTGAATACGCACGTTCCTGCTGCGTGTCCAAGAAGTCAGGGGCATATTAGACACGTGATGTCCGATATATGCACGTTTACCTTGCGTGTGTTGACTTTACAGAGGGTCATAGCCTCCATATCTAGCTCGTACCACGAGCTGCATACTAGACTCGACCTTCGGCCTTTAGAGTCCTTCCTCGAGCTAAGGAGGTACGACCTTACGACAGAAGCTCCGGTCTTGGGGACGTTCATGAGATAATCATGGTTAGGCCGCAGCTCGGCTTGCTAATCAGCCCGTGGGAAAACCAGGGCGTACATCTGCCCCCCAAGCTCATGCTCGTGGTATACTACGTCGTGTAAGACCATAGTGGGGGCTTTTAGGCTTCCCCATGAACTCTTCACATTCCACTTCTTACGCAGGCACCTGATACGTGGAACATCGTGGGTGGTGACGGTACGTCTTACGAGAACCGCATTTAATGGCCAAGCCTATGCCCAGCCGTCATTTCGTATTTCGAGTGGAGGGCCTTGGATCCCTCATCAGGGCCATCCAACGGCCCTCTACACGTGATCCTTCACGTATATAAAAAGGGGTAGCCATCCTACGCATGGGCCACCCTTTCATTCGAAATTTTTCCAAACTTCTCTCCTTCTTCTCTCTTCATTTTAGAAGAACAAACCCTCTTCTCTGTGACTGCTACTTTCAGCGTTCAAGAAGCTCAGACACACGGATTTCTTCAAAACTTTGGAAGCCAATACACCGACACAGCTTTCATCAAGGCAACATCTTCATCCACCTCCCAGCCAAACACTGTAAGTTTCCTGACCATGTGCATTTTGAAAATATGTTTCACTGTAGCCTAGGTAAACATTTTACTGTAGCCGCATGCAAGGGTTTACTGGGTTTTGTGGATACGGAGGGTGAACGCCCTTTTAGGCTAGGGTATCTTTGTTGTAGGAAATCACTTAAGAGTATGGTTTTCAGGATGCTTTTTCTGGGGAAAATTTATGGGTAGGAGTTTTGGAACCTTGGGGTGCAAAACCGGGTAGCTTAGGGAACACGCCTCACAGACGGTTTTGCAATTTTTGCCTACTGAAACTTTCCCCCCAAGGAAAATTCTATCCTGACCCTCCTGACACACGAATTCTGAATAATCGGGGATCTGTTGGGAGCACAGACGCGTGTTCATCGAACCGCGTGGTTCCACTCTCCACGGGCTGGGCTTGCCTCAGCTCGTGCAAATAACACTTGCTTTTTCCTCATGCTTGGGTCGCCTTTTCTGAAATGTTTTCTTTTGTTCGTTAGGCGACCAGATGGCCCCGAAGAGGAATCCCCCACAGAAGAACACCGGCAGCTCGGCCTCCCAACAGGATAAAGGAAAAGCGGCGATGCCTGACTCCCCAATCCCCCGCTTTGGGCCGGCAGTGGAGAAGGAGGTCGAGGTGGCTCCTGATGCATTTTTTGAGGCGAAGAGGATCATCTCAAAGGTCACCGACCAGACGAAGATCAACAAAATCTTTCTCTCCCACAAAATTGCCCTGGGGAAAGCATCTGTGATTGCCCGACCTCCTGCGGAGGGCGAGCGGAGCTACGCGCCGCTCGACGAATCGTTCGCGGCCTAGAGCGATGAGCATTTTAAGGCGGGGGCCTTCCTCCCATTGGATCAGTATTTTGCTGACTTCCTCAATTACGTGGGGTTGGCCCCATTTCAGCTCCCCCCCAACTCCTACCGCTTGCTGGCAGGGTTGAAGTATTTGTTTTGGAAGCACGAGTGGGAGGTCCGGACATTTTATATTTTTTCTGCCTTAAAGCCAGCCCGGACCAGCGGGGGCGAGGCGACGGGTTTTACTACTTAACCCGGTTTCCCAATACGGCGGCTGTCATCGAGCTGCCCAGCCACCCTAATGACTTCAAGGATCAATTCTTCATGTCAACGGGGTTCCGGAGCTGCAAGCACCACTATTTCAATCGTCCTCGTAAGTTTTCTCCGACCTTAGCTCGTACGTTAAATATCATTTTAGCTCCTCCCGTACCCCTTTCTGACTTAGACTAATTCTGCAGCCATCTTCGCGAGGAGAGAGAAATCTGTGACCCTCGGGGCCCAATACGAAACGCTGGCGGGCTTGCCCCCCAGCTAGAAGGACTATCGCGTGCTCGTGACAGACGAGACAATGGTGGCCTACAAGCTGATTTTCCCAAATCAGACCTTGAACCTAAAAAGGCCCCAGGGACTGCCCCCAGCTCACGACACCAGACCCATCATCGTGGAGGAGGTCGCGGGAGATGAAGATGAGGAGGACGAGGGCGACGAAGTTCCGCTTGTGAGGAACAGGAAGCGGTCCTTGGAGGTCGCCCAGAGGATGGGCGAGGAGAGGATCCAATCTGGAGCAGCCGCGGGTCCTTCTGGCCAAGGTAACCCTTACACGTTTAGGAGTCTAGATAGGGCCACATCAGACCCCCGGATGGATAGGTTCAATTCTAGGCAGCTCGTCCATCGTCACCGAAGTGATCCGGACCTGAACACAACCCTTCTCCATTGTGTCGACCGGCTTGTGCTGGATTACCAAGATAGCTGACCTAGGGGTACCGTAGTAGTAGATAACACCCTAGCCTTTAGGTCGATCCTATTCGAGGAGTATGGGACAAACCTTCGGACATGGCCGTCACTGCGGAGGGGTATCTTAGCTCCGGGGATTAGGCAGTATGTAGGAGAATCTAGCCCTGAGTCAGCCTCAGACCCAGAACCTGCGTCAGCTCGGGAAGTAATCGACTTAGATTCTTCTTCCAGCTCGGGGGGTAGGATTCCCTTAGTATTCATATACTTTTTATCTTTTACCCCTTTGTTTTTGTCTCTGTATGGTTGCTAACTCGTACTAACCATGTTTTTGTTTTGACAGAAGAGATGTCTCAGCCCGAGGAGAGCCTGCGAGGTGCGGTCTTCGGGGGGAACCCCTCAGCCGGGCCAAGAATGAAAAGGCTCCGGACGTCCAAGAACGCTGCTGGGGTCCCCACCAAGTCTCCGGCAAAGGAGAAGGAGAAAACCTCGGCTTCCTAGGTCGCGGGAGCGATCCTTCCTACTGCAGGAGGTAGTAAAATGCCTCCACCCCCTCCATGAGCTCCAGCCGCTGCCCAGGATGCAGGAACGGAGCTCGGGACTTCGGCGGTGGTGCCCTCCGATGTACGTATCCTAGTCAAGCCCCAGGATCTGGGGAAGATCCCCGAGGCCTTCTGGGGAACGGTGTATGAGTCAGCGAACTACGCCGTCAGCCACATATACAAGTTCACCAAGAAGGAGCTCCGGGCCATCGAGACAATGAGCCCGGTGGGCGTGCTGGAGTCTTCACTGGGCATGGCCATGACGGTAAGTTAACTAACTTTCCTTGTGGTTTTTATCATTACACTTTTCTCTGCTTTTCTAAGGCCATTCCCTTTTTACCTTTGCAGAGCGCCGTTGCCCTTCAGCGGAGCATCGTCAAGACCAAAACTCAGCTCGAAGACATGAGGAGCGAGCACCAGACTACCCTGCAGGCAGCTAAGGATGCCTTGGCGGCCTCGCAGGCCGAGTTGGAAAAAACCCGCCTGAAGGTCCAAGAGCTCGAGACCTCCCTTGCCACCTCGCGGACAGACCTTGATGCCGCGAAGACTGAGATCCAGGACGCCCAGGCTGCCCTAGAGGCCGAGCGTACCACTTCGGAACAGTCCATGGAGGATCTGTTCTATCATTGCTGGGTCTACAATCCGGACGCTGACTTTTCCTTCATGTCAGCGAGTCTCTGGGCACGCTTGCTGGTGAAGTTCCAAGCTTGCCTTGACAAAGAGGCGCCTTCAGAGACTGGGGAAGGCTCTGGTGCGGTTGAGCAAGGCGAGACGGCGACCTCCCAGGGGGCCACCTGGCGGAGCTTAGGGCATTTTTTCTCTTGTGCCCTTCAATATTTTTAAATGTTTTTTATGTAACCTTTGCATGAGGTGTTTTGCAACGACCCAAATTTGCTAATAAGGCTTAAGGGCCTTGATTAGTGTGCCAGGAGGGCATTAATGGAATAATTGTGATTTAATGAATAATTATGTGTTTAATACCATTTATATGACAATTGATTGTATTATGTGGTAATACGATATGTGATACATGTGAGAACCACATTATTATGTGGACAGGTTCGTTGAGCACGACTCAAGACGATTCTAGGGTCAGATAGCGGGAAAAGTCACAATGGGGTTTAAGTTATGACTTTGGAGAAGTCGGGGATGTTATTAGATAGCGGATAGTGAATTGGGTTATCGGGACATGAAAATAAATATATGGAGATATATTTGAGGTTAGAATGTCTAGGCGGGAATAATGGGGGATTTTACCATTTTGGCCTCGGGGACGGTTCCGGCACCCCGAGCCTCGGGATTAACTTAACAGATAAGTTAGACTTGAGGAAGCTTTTAGAAAACATAAACCGACTTAATTTAGACTTAGCTTTCTCTCTCTCACGTTTAAGGAAACCAAAGGGGAAAACCAAGGGAAGAAAACTCAGAGAATTAAAGGGAAACAAGCTGGGATTTCTGTGATTTGAGATGAGGAATTGAAGGTCTAGCTCAGGGATTTATCAAGCATTAGAACAGGGATTAAGGTAAGTATTTAACTCTATTTTCTGTGGTTGAATTATGAGATTTTGCTGGGTTTTAGTTAAGTGCTGAAACAGGTTTAGTTGTGATGTTTTAAGGCAGAATTAAAGAGGGGAAATTTGGGGACTTGACTTGGCTACAGCTTGGTGAAGTGGTACTACAGCAGAGGTAAGTTTCAACTCTTGGTTAGAAGCTTTAAATTGGGTTTGATGGCTGGTTTGTGTGTGTTTTAGCATTTGGGTTTCAGAAATTGAAAGGAAGAGATTGGAGTGTGTTAGGCTGTGTTTTATTGGGAATTATGCTGTTTAGATCATGCTAAAGAGGTTGCGAATTAATTGGTTAAGAGTTAGGGAGTTTTGGGATGGATTAAGGTAAGGTTTTGAGCTCTAGAATGGTGAAAAAACTGGGTTCGAAAGGGAGGGCCGCGACTCTGTTCTAGAGCGCCGCGGCCCTAGCATGCAAAGAAGGCAAGGAGGTTCGGCCAAGGGGGCGCGCCGTGGCGCCCAAGGCAAGGGCCGCGGCACGTGTGTGGCTCATTGAGGGAATAGGTTCTGTTTTGGGGAAGGGCCGCGGCTAGACTTTGGGGGCCGCAACCCTTGGTTGTACACTTGGGATTTTGGGGGTTTTGAGCATGGGAGAGTGGTCTTGGGTGCTCGGGTTTGGTTTCACCACCGTGCTTGGTGGAATTAGGAGTCCCGGGAGTTAGTTTTGTCACTGGAAACTTATATTTGATTATTTATGAAACCCTATGCTTTGGTTGTGGCTAGGTGATTAAAGCTTAGGCTCGGGAACGAATCGTGCTTGAGGGGCGTTGCTCGTAATTCGATAATCATACAGACTAAAGGTAAGAAAACTGCACCCAGTTGAATATATGTGTCGGGACTAAGGGCTCCCTATTGTAGATGCTTGAAAAGATGGTATTATGCCATGCAAGCCATTTAGTGAACCAACGGCCTAAGGGTGCCATGGGTCTCACTAGCGCACAAGGCGTGGCTCGGACACTGGTATCCGAGGACAGCTTATTATGCATTGAGCTTGGTTTAAGCGGGCCATAGTCAGTGGGTTAAACAGAGGGTGTGACCTAAGTCATCGGCCCTGAATATTATGAGATATGAATGATATATGAGATAAAATGTGTCTTGGATTGAATTGTATATGCTAATTATCTGTTGTGGAATATCTGATGAGTATACATGCTTACTAAGTTATTTGTCTGTTGATATGATTTGAGTTATCTGTGATGTTTTCTTGCTGGGCCTTGGCTCACGGGTGCTACGTGGTGCAGGTAAAGGCAAGGGCAAGCTTGATCAGCCCTGACTAGAGAGCTCAGCGAGCGGAATGTACATAGCCAGGTGCTCGACCGCCACGGTTGAGATCTAAGCAAGGACATGGAACCTGACGACTGTCTATTTTGGCCTTAGTATGGCTAGTGGTTCTTCATGTATTTTTGGGAGTCTGTAAACTTTCCTTAACTTCATTTTTGTGTGGGATCCCATGTTACTACAGTTTATATATGCTAAATGAGTCTTTTGAGACCAAAACCTTTTTAACTCTAGCTCTTACATGTTTAGCGACACGATTTCAAATTAATGACTTGATTAGCAAGTCCTGCACCTTTATAAGTACACAGTGTAGCAGTCTTGGCTATCCAGGGCGTTACATGCTTTCACCTCGAGACAATTTGATTTAATGCTTTTAATTTATCCTTTTTCTTGCCTTTATGCATTTCAGTTACAATTTCTTGAAAAACTTAGTTTATGCTGATCTTTTTCCATATCTCGAATTCTTTAGGAAGAACTACGATCCATAGATTTAAATCAACCTCTAAGTTTTATGTCCTAGTTAGCACCAAGAACTTAATTTGAAAACTTAGTTCGCGTTAACTTTTATCCATATCTCGAGCTCTTTAAGAAGAGCAACGATCAATAGATTTAAATCAACTTCTAAGTTTTATGACCCGGTTAAGACCAGGAACTTAATTTGAAAACTTAGTTCGCGTTAACTTTTATCCATATCTCGAGCTCTTTAAGAAGAGCGATGATCAATAGATTTAAATCAACTTCTAAGTTTTATGACCCGGTTAAGACCAGGAACTTAATTTGAAAACTTAGTTCGCGTTAACTTTTATCCATATCTCGAGCTCTTTAAGAAGAGCGACGATCAATATATTTAAATCAACTTCTAAGTTTTATGACCCGGTTAAGACCAGGAACTTAATTTGAAAACTTAGTTCGCGTTAACTTTTATCCATATCTCGAGCTCTTTAAGAAGAGCGACGATCAATAGATTTAAATCAACTTCTAAGTTTTATGACCCGGTTAAGACTAGGATAGGACTTAGTTAGCGTTAACCCTTATCAATATCTCGCGTTTTTAAGAAAACAACAGTCAATCGATATGAATCAACTTCTAAGTCGTTAAGGAGACTTGGTTATATCAAGGTACCATATGCCGCCCAAGTAACTGGGAAAGGGTCTTTCGTGGTGACTTTAGATTACACTTGCAAACATGCATAAAAAGCTGATTTTCATTAATACATAAAAAGTGGCCTTCCAGGCCTTACAAGTGAATCATTGATAATGTTTCTCTAAGTGGATGGCGTTCCAAGTCCGCGAGACCGCCCCTCCATCAAGTCGAGCTAACTTATAAGTTCCCTCCTTGATGACTTCGATGACTTGGTATGGTCCTTCCCAGTTTGGTCCCAAAACTCCATCTTTGGGATCTTTACCGGCGAGGAAAACTCTCCTTAGGACCAAGTCGCCCACGCTAAAGGTGCGTTTTTTGACCTTGGTGTTGAAGTAGCGAGTGATTTTCTGCTGATAATGGGCGAGCTGGAGTTGCGAATCCTCTCGCCTTTCATCAACCAGATCGAGGGAATGGCATAGGAGCTCGTGGTTCCGATCCTGGTCGTAAGACTGGACTCTATGCGAAAGAACCTTAATTTCCATGGGGAGGACTGCCTCACTCACAAAGGTTAGGGAAAAGGGAGTATGACCCGTAGGAGTCCGATGCGAGGTCCAGTACGCCCATAGGACCTGGGGGAGCTATTCTGGCTAGAGCCCCTTCGCTTCATCTAATCTCTTCTTGAGGCTCGCCTTTAGGGTCTTGTTGACAACTTCAACCTGGCCATTAGCCTGAGGATAGGCCACGGAGGAGAAACTTTTCACAATCCCACGCCTTTCACAAAATTCGGTGAACAGGTCACTGTCGAACTGAGTGCCGTTATCGAAAACGATCTTCTTGGGCAGGCCGAATCGACAGATGATGCTTTCAACCCCGAAGTCAAGCACCTTTTTGGACGTTATCGTTGCCAAAGGTTCCGCCTCAGCCCACTTAGTAAAGTAATTGATGGCTACCACGGCGTAACGGACCTCGCCTTTTCCCATGGGGAGGGCACCAACCAAGTCTATCCCCCAAACGGCAAACGGCCATGGGGATGAGATCATCTTCAGCTCGACTGGAGGAGCTCGGGCAGCTGCGCCGAATCGCTGGCACTTGTCGCACTTCTTCACGTATGAGATCGAGTCTTTAGATAGAGTTGGCCAGTAATATCCTTGCCTAAGAACCTTTAAGGCCAAGCTCTGCCCCCAGTGTGGTCTCCGCAAAATCCTTCGTGCACTTCCTGCAGGATGGCCTTTGCTTCACATGGATAAACACACCGGAGGAGAGGTAGGGAGTGCCCACGTCGGTACAACACCCCATCGACTATCGTATACCTAGGAGCTTGATACAGGACTCGCCATGCATCGTTACGTCCTTCAGGCAGCTTGCCCTCGACGAGATATTCAAGGATGGGGGTTATCCAGGTCGGCCCGGCGTCGATCATCTCGACCTCCGTCCTGGCTCCTTCTATACTTGGTTTTTCCAAAAATTCTATTGGTACCAACCCCAAGGTCTCCGTCTATCCAGAGGTGGCGAGCTTGGCAAGAGCATCTGCATTAGCGTTCTGCTCCCGAGGTATCTGTTCGATCGATCCTCGCTCAAATGCGGACAGCTCAGCTTTTACTTTTGCCAGATAGGCGGCCATCTTGGGTCCCCGTGCTTGATATTCGCCCAGAACCTGATTTACCACGAGCTGGGAGTCACTGAAGCACTGGACGGAGCTCGCCTTCAACTCCTGGGCTATCCTCAGCCCGGCTAACAAAGCTTCGTATTCGGCCTCATTGTTGGAGGCCTTGAACCCGAACCTCAGCGTCGAGTGGAATCTATGTCCCTCGGGGGATATCAAAATGATTCCAGCACCGGAGCCGCTCTCGTTGGATGAGCCATCCACAAAGATCCTCCACAACGATTGGGGCGAGGTGACCTGGGGTGAGTCCTCTGCTGGATCCTACTGGAATCCCGCGCACTCCACCACAAAGTCGGCCAGGGCCTGACTTTTTATCGCAGTCCGCGGAGTGTAGAAAATCTCAAACTGACTGAGTTCGACTGCCCATTTTAACAAATGCCCCGACGCTTCAGGATTTTGCAAAACTTGCCTTAGAGGCTGATCGGTCATGACGTGTATTGAGTGGGACTGGAAGTACGGCCTGAGCTTTCGCGAGGCCGTGATAAGGCAGAACGCCAATTTTTCCATCAGTGGGTATCGGGATTCCGTCCCGAGAAGTCTCTTGCTAATGTAGTAGAATAGCTTCTAAACTTGGTCCTCTTCTCGTACCAGTACGGCACTAGCTGCATCCTCAATGACAGCCAGGTAGAGAAAAAGAGGCTCTCCTGCCTTAGGTTTGGATAGCACGGGCGGCTCAGCCAGATGTGCCTTCAGGTCGAGGAATGCGCTTTCGCATTCTACTGTCCATTAAAATTTCTTGTTTCCTCGGAGCAGGTTGTGGAAGGGCAAACACTTATCGGTGGACTTGGAAATAAACCGGTTGAGGGCTGCCACTCTTCCTGTTAGGCCTTGGACATCTTTTCGCGACTTGGGCGAAGGAAGCTCGAGCAATGATCCGATCTTGTCGGGGTTTGCCTCGATTCCTCGGGTATTGACCATGAACCCCAGGAATTTCCCTGACGCGACTCCAAAAGTACATTTCTGGGGATTGAGCCTCATGCCATATTCTCGTAGTATTTTAAAACATTCTTCCAGGTTGGAAACATGGTTATCGGCAGTCTTTGACTTGACTAGCATGTCATCAACGTACACTTCCATGTTTTTTCTGATCTGGTCCGCGAACATTCTATTTACTAGCCTTTGGTAGGTAGCTCCGGCGTTCTTCAGACCGAACGGCATGACCTTGTAACAATAGACGTTAGTCGGGGTCATGAAGCTGGTGTGTTCCTGGTCCGCCGGATTCATCGTGATCTGATTGTAGCCTGAGTACACGTCCATAAAGGACATGAGCTCGTGCCCCGCCGTGGCATCCACCAACTGGTCAATCCTTGGCAATGGAAAACAATCCTTGGGGCAGGCTTTATTCAGGTCGGAGAAATCGATGCAGGTTCGCCATTTCCCGTTAGGCTTTGGAACTAGCACAGGGTTGGCGACCCAGATTGGAAACTTGGCTTCATGGATAAAGCCACATTTTTTGAGCCGGGCTACTTCTTCTTCTAGGGCTTTAGCCCGGGTTGTTCCTAAACGTCTTTGCTTCTGAGACTTGGCAGGAATGATTTTATCCAGATGAAGTGTGTGCATGATGACACTCGGGCTAATCCCCACCATGTCCTCGTGCGACCATGCGAATACGTCCAAGTTATCTCGCAGAAACTTAGTCAGCTCCGCCTTCCTCTTGCTACAAAGGTTTTTCCCGAGCTTGACCATCCGTGATGGATTCTGCGGATCAATGTTCACTTCCTCGAGCTCCTCAATAGCTTGGAGCTCGGACCTGTCCTCGCCTATTCAGGGGTCAATATCCTCACTTAAGACGACATTTTCCCCTTCGGCGCTTTGAGGTTTTTCAATCTCAGGATCTGCTAAGGGTTCCTGAGATTCCTCTTCACCCTGAATGGCCATTGCCAGCTGCCCGGGTTTAGATTTTCCCTTCATGGAAATGCTGTAGCATTCCCTGGCAGCGAGCTGATCGCCATGGATAGTGCAGATTCCCGTCGAAGTAGGGAATTTTATCGCGAGGTGGCGAATGGAAGTGACAGCCTCGAAAGCTATGAGCGTAGGTCGTCCCAAAATGGCGTTGTAGGCAGCGGAGCAGTCAATGACCACGAACTCGAGGAGTTTGGAGACTGTCCGAGATTCTTCTCCTAGGGTGATCACCAGCTCGATCGTCCCTATCGTTGCTGATCGTTCTCCCGAAAACCCATACAGCATCATGGAGGTTGCCTTCAGCTCGGCGACAGTCAAACCCATCTTCTCTAAGGTGGATCGGAATAGGAGGTTCACCGAACTCCCGTTGTCTATCAGTACCCTCCTCACTCTCCGGTTGGCGAGCTGGACTGCTACAACCAAAGGATCATTGTGAGGGAACTGGACATGGCTCGCATCTTCCTCCGTAAAAATGATTGGTTGCCTCTCCAATTGCTGCTGCTTTGACCGACGTTGTTCCGGGACGAACTCCACTCCATTATGAGCTTTTAGTTCATTCACGTATCTCTTCTGGGCGCCTCTGCTCGTGCCGGCCATGTGCGGACCTCCAGAGACGGTGGATATCTCTCCTCAGACCACGGGAGGAGGGACATCCTGATCTACCCGAGACCCGGGCTGACTGGCCAGGATTTCTGGAGCAGGTCGACTCGCTGGAACCCTGTTCCGTGCGTATTGAGTCAAGGGGCCGGCTCGGATGAGAGTCTCGATCTCATCTTTTAGATGTCTGCAATCGTCGATATTGTGGCCGACGTCTTTATGAAAACAGCAAAACTTGGAAGTGTCTCTCTTCCCCTTGTGGTGCTTCAATGGCTCCGGCCTCTTCCAGGGGACTCGAGTAGAGTTGGCCAGGAAGATATTCTCCCTGGACTGGGTGAGCTCGGTATAAGTTGCAAAGACGGGCTTAAACTTGTCTATGGACTTATTCTTCTTTTGGCCGTGTTGACTGTTTTCGCCATTTCCTTTTCTTTTGCCTCCACCGGGCTGGTTGTTCTGTGTGACGTTTTGGGTCGCTGCCACGACCTCCATCCCCACTCCAGCGGGCTGCTCGGGGACCTGGCTGGTTCCCGCAGCTGAGGCTTCGGCTTCCTCCAAGTTTACCCATTCTTGGGCCCTGTTAAGGAATTCGTTAACCGAGCTGACTCCCTTCCTTTGTATATCCTTCCAGAGGTCTCCTCCGACGAGGATTACGGTTCTCATGGCCATGAGCTTGGAGATATCATCCGCGTCTCTAGCTCGAGTAGCAACGTTCGCGAATCTGCTCAGGTAGGCCTTCAGAGTCTCACCGGGCTGCTGCCTCACGTTAGCCAGGGAGTCGGCCTGAACACGGGCGGCCTGGGAGGCTCGGAATGCCCTTTTGAAGTCAGCTGAGAAGGTCTTCCAGGAACTGAATGACTGTCTTTTACTTTGCTTGAACCATTGCCTGGCAGGTCCAGTCAGTGTGGAAGGGAAGATTAAGCATCTCAGCTCGGGGCCAATGTTATGGGCCATCATCAGGGTGTTGAACATCCCTAAATGGTCTGATGGGTCTCCGTCCCCATTGAACTTTGACAAGTGAGGCATACGAAAACCAGATGGGTACGCCGTTGCTGCTATATTGGGGGCGA
The DNA here is from genome assembly GCF_963169125.1 of Humulus lupulus. Taxonomy (NCBI): domain Eukaryota; kingdom Viridiplantae; phylum Streptophyta; class Magnoliopsida; order Rosales; family Cannabaceae; genus Humulus; species Humulus lupulus. Next base: position 207,316,318 of record NC_084793.1, read on the forward strand.
AGAGTTCCATCTCGTCCCCTGAATCATATTCGTCTTTTTCTTTTTCTGACAGGAGCTTCCTCATCAGCTCCTCCATCTGATACAGGCGCTCGAGGGTTTGGTCCTGATGTCCTGGGTTATTCCGGGGCTGTTCACCAGCTCCGGATCCATTGTACATATTAGGTGGGTTATTGCCCCTCCTATCTTGAGATAGGTTATTTGGGACATTCCCTCCGTTACGTACTTCGGACAAAGCCCCCCCTGAGCGAGCCTGACCATCTCCTCCTGCTCGATCCCCTCTATGAGAGTTGAGGCGATCTCGCAGGTCGCCTCCCTGGGTGGTCTGATGACTTTGTGCCGAACTTAAACGCTGACGCAGGTCTCCCCCAGAGAGATCACTCCGGCGGCTGCCGGTCCAGTGGCTCCTGCTGGATAGGCTTGGAGTCCGCCTTTGGTGGTGAGGATCTGAGCTTTCCCTTGGCGCCTTGCTACGCCGGGAAAGTCCAGCTGATGGCGGGTTTCTCCTACTACTCCCATAGGCTGGGATGTCTCGGACGGGCCGAGGAGGAGACGGATATCTGATTGGGGAAGGAGGATGCCTTACTGGAGAGGATATCCTAGTTCCATCAGGACAGATCAAGTTTGATGGGGGCCTTTCGGCCCTGCCAACCTGCTGGTCCCATGCCTAGCGATCTGGACGAGGCACAGGACGGTCGTTGGGGACGGGCTGACGTCGCGAGCCCTCCCCGGATCTCCTTCAGGAATTTCCTCGAGCTCCTCTGGGCGTTCTCGAGGTTTGTTGGGAGCTAGGATTCGACGTCCTGACCGAACGACTGTATTACTGTTGTCCGGCCCTAGGCATTTCCTCGAAGTTTGCCTCTTGATGGTGCGATGAAGGGGTGGAGTTGGCTGCTGGAGGTCTGTCCGAATGGCTACGCCTGGACCGGCTACCCCGGCGAGACTTAGGAGCCTCACCTTGCCTCTCTCCGACGTTAACGTCGGTTGTGAGAGGGGGTAGTCGGGCCAGCATATCCTTGATTTGTTGGCTAGCTATTGCTAATTGGCTCCTCAGCTGAGCGTTCTCCATCTCCACCGCAGTATAATAACATGGGTTCGGATTAGGCGGCCGGGGAGCCGAACTACCAGTATCATCTTGGCCCGCCGGCTGTTTTCCTGGCCGCTGCTAGACTTCAAGAACTTGTTCACCAGGGATGGCAGTATGATGAGCCTCCTGCCCATCACGTTGTTCTGTCTCGTTACCATGCCTAGACCGAGTAGTCACCATAGTTGGATGTTTGCAACAGCACTAATCGAACTTGCTCTCAATGAAAGCACCAAACTGTTGACGCGGTTCTTCGCCAACAGGTAATTAAGAGAAGAAGAGAAATGGATTAGTGCTAAATATAGAACCGAAACAGATATATGATCTTAGAAAAAGAAAGAGGTGACTCAAGACACGTTTTTTAAGTGGTTCAAAGGTTAAAATCCTTCTACTCCACTAGTCAGTATTATTGGTGTATGCTGGGTATTTGATTACAGAGTATTTCTTACAAGAGATCATCCAACCCCTATCAACTCCCAGGGTCTCCATATTTATAGGAGAAGGCACCTGGAAGTTGACTTTACACGTGATGTCTAATATATGCACATTTACCTTGCGTGTGTTGACTTTACAAAGGGTCATAGCCTCCATATCTAGCTCGTACCATGAGCTGCATACTAGACTCGACCTTCGGCCTTCAGAGTCCTTCCCCCAGTCTTGGGCAATCTTGGCGAGCCCTTGGGGTCTCCTCGAGCTAAGGATGTACGACCTTACGACAGAAGCTCCGGTCTTGGGGATGTTCATGAGATAATCATGGTTAGGCCGCAGCTCGGCTTGCTAATCAGCCCGTGGGAAAACCAGGGCGTACACTATCGAGGATAGGAATCTGACCTGTGACCACTTTGTTACTAGCTTCAACTTCTCCCTGGGCCAAGGAAAATAATCTAGCTGGAACCATCTTGTTGTCCCTCTTTTCTTCATGTTTGAGTTGTGGATATTCCTTCTTCCAATGACCCTCCTAGCCACAATTGAAACAAGCTTTGGTGTTTGCACGACACTCCCAGGACGTCTTTTCTGGCACTTGGAGCATTGAGGGTATTACATAACCCGACCTATTATTTTCATTGTTATTTCGTGCTCTTCTGTCATTGTCGGCCTGCTTACTATCCGGATGCTTCCTTTTCTGGCCATTATTGTTGTGATGGTGGTTGTTGTTGTGGTTTTGACTATCCTGAGTCTGATTCTGTTGTTTGGGTTCAGGCTTGTTGGCCTCCTCCTTACTAACATTTGGTTGGAGTCTTTCCACCTCTATAGTAGTTTCTAGAGCATCGGCGTAAGAAGTGGTTCCAGGGTTTGCAAGCTTGACTCCGAGCTCAATCTTGGGTCTGAGTCCCCTAGTGAACTTGGTAACCCTCAAGAAATTATTTGGGACCAATTCTTGTGCGAAATTGGCTTGTCAATAGAATTGTCGAGCATACTCGACTATTGTCAGATTGCCCTGCTTCAGACTGACAAATTCTTCCACCCTTATAGCGATGACTGTCGAGTTGTAGTACTTCTTGTGAAACAGTTCCACAAATCTGGCCCAAGTCATGGTGGCGACGTCATGAGTCTGTTGTACTAAATCCCACCAGATTCTAGCATCCTTCTTCAGAAGAGAAGAAATGCAGGATATGCGATCTGCATTGCCGAGGTTCATGTGTGCTAGTATGGGCTCTACATTCCTGAGCCATTCTTCATCCTCAAAGGGGTCGCTTGTCCCTTCAAAGTTTGTAGCGTGCTTCTTAGAGAAACACTCATAGATTGGCTTTATGTATTGAGTTGGATAAGGCGCGTAGTTTGCCATCGACCATCCTAGATAAGGATATTCTACTTGCTAGGGTGGTTGTGCTACTGGCTAAGGTTGCGGTTGTGGCTGAGGCTGAGGTTGAGTCTGAGGCTGCGGCTGAGTCTGTTGTTGTTGTTGTTGCAGTAGCAGTTCTTTCACTAGTTCACGTAGACAGAAAATCTCAGTGGTGTTGTCCACAGGAGGTGGTGCGTTTCTGTTGGCAGCAGCACTAGTAGTAGCACGCGTTCTCCTTCTTTGGACTGGAGTGGCTTCGTTGGTCTCGTTGGCGGCACTGGAGGCATTGCCATTCGTGCATGCAGACCTTCGTAGTGACATCTTCAGCAAAGTTCTAACGGTTGAGAAAACACGTTAGAACTTACAGTAGTAGGCTCTATGGCAAAACTTAGTCTAACAAAACATAACTCGGACCTATCAGTTATGATTTCTTATGAAAAATTATATAAGCCATCTTTATAATTAGGCCGTGTTTCTATATTTAGAAAAATAAGTCATCTTTATTATTTTCTAAGTTTGTTTTTAACCATCCTATATAACTGAATTCTCAGGCTCGAAAATCGTCGTTGTTCCAAAGTTAACCATATTGAGGGAGAGCTGGGGTCAGTAAAATCGTTCCCACTACTATGGCCCACTAAACTCTCAATATAGAACCTGGTCCAATGATTTGTATCCACCCTCACTGAACTCAATCATTATTTATTTATTCCAAATTTATTATGATTGTAAAAAAAATCAAACTAAAAAATAATAACTTTATTCATTTGGAAAAATATTTTCACTAAGTAGAATCATAAATTCAAAAATAAATAAATAAACTATACTAAAAATAACTAGGGTAAAATCTAAAAATCAGGATCCTCTGCATCTAACCCTTCATCTAACATATCATCATCTATTTCTTCATAATCATCACTATGAGCCTCAAAACTACCTTGGGGAATTTTCATTAAGATATTATGCTTTCGTTCATTACTGAATTGAAATTCAAACTTAGAGGTGAACCTTAGTATAAGGAAATAATATCTCATGGCTACCGGTAAATCAACTTCATCATCTATAGTCTCCCATAATTCTTCTAATGTTGAAATTACAGAAGGAAAATCTTTAAAAAGCCTAATTACTAGGACATATTGTTTTGTGGCCCTCATCATAATTTGCCCATTGATTTGAAGGTGAACTATCTCTTTGTGAAACAAGATCAATCTTTGAGTGATTCTTTCTAGCACTTTTATTGTATTCTTTGACTCTCTAATCCTTTTTAATGCCTTAATGGCTCGGATATCTTGATAGGTCAAAGCATCATTCATTCTTAACTGAAAACATAATGACTAAAACGTTAGCTATAAACATAAACATAATGATCATAACATAAACACTTATGTGGATGCTAAAAATATGGTACTTGTAGGAGACCCAAAACAAGTGCCAAGAGCCCCTCGCGTGCCACCAAAGACCCGCGCGTGCTGACCGCGCAACGCCCCTGCTCCGCGTGCGCGTTGGCCGTGCGACGCCCCTGCTCCGCGATCGCTGACCGCGCAACACCACCAGGATCCGCGCGCGCTGACCGCGCAACACCACCAGGATCCACGCGCGCTGGCCGCGCGATACCACCTGATCCGCGCACAAGGTGGCCTCGCCCTCAAAGGCCTCGCCCAAAGATCATGCATGCCTAGGGTGGCCTCGCCCCCAAGGGCCTCGCCCCAGGGGCCACGCGTGCCTAGTGGCCTCGCACCAAAGGGCCTCGCCCAAGGACTACGCATGTCTAGTGTCCTCGCCCCAAAGGGCCTCGCCCAAGGGCCCCGCGTGCCTAGTGGCCTCGCCCAAGGACTACGCATGCCTAGTGGCCTCGCCCCAAAGGGCCTCGCCCAAGGACTAAGCACGCCTAGTGGTCTCACCCCAAAGGACCTCGCCCAAGGGCCTCGTCCAAAGGGTCACGCGTATATGGCGGCCTCGCCCCAGTGGGTCTCGTCTGAAGGCCTCGCGCGCATGAGGCCAGTGTTCAAGGTGGCCCATAAGAGACAAAAAGAATACGAACAAGGTACCTCTAAAGGAGTACGTACATGCCTGCAAGGATCAAGGGATAGGCTTGACACCTGTACCCGACAAATAGTGGCGGTTGGGAACAGTACGAGGAATGGCAACACCACAACCATGTCTCTGACACCCGTGCAAGGCAAGTAGTGGAGTCATGATCAGGTAGAAAAGCTGAGGTGCTCCCACGAACTCTGACCATGTACCGGAGCCGACACCACTACCCCTGGAACCACTCTCCTGTTAGTGTACTCGTGTACTATCTGGTCCCCTGGACCACCATGTACCCAGGGCCATTAGAGCCTACTATAAAATGAACTCTAACTCCACCTGAAAGGGGGTTGGAAAATTTACTGTAGCAAGTGCACCATAGTGAATGAAAAACTGATTTCACCATTGTTCTTCTGCAATTGTTCTTGGAGCTGATACTTAAATTTCTAAGGCTTTTCTATTGATAATCTTTACTTTGCAATTTTTTCCAACTTAACTTAGTTGACGAGTTCTCACCGTCAACAACTTACATTGGTGGTTAGATCCGGAACTTGTGTGTGTGTATCAAGGAGAACTTCATGCATATGAACTGTGGGTTCTGATACCAACTGTAATGACCCGACTAATTCTAAGACATCGGACCATTAAAAACTACTAAGACATAGTTATTATTTTGGAATACATATATGCTTAAAATAATTGAACTTTATTAAAAATCCAAAATACGGTACGGAATACAAAATATGATATTGTAGTGTCCCAGAATATTTACTTAACTAGCTAGGTAGTAGTAATAGTTAGTATTAGTTTGTAGTATGTTAGATTTCGTGGATTTTAGTTCAAGCCGAGACTTAGTTGGACGCTCATAGCAATAGTTATGGATTTTATAAGTTTAACTTATAGTTTTAGAATATTAATTATAACATAAGGTTTGATTAATATTGCTGGTTATAGAAATATATTTATTAAAACCTAAGGTTTATATAGAACCATTAAGAGCATGACACTTGTCATACGCATGTTTATGAAGGATTTAAGTATTTTTGATGAATAATTTAAATAAAAGAAAGATCTAGAAGCCGATATATCGCATGCGAAAGATATGGAAGACACGTCGACTTTGCACGAACGTTCGAACGGGGCTCGGGATTAGGGTGGAGCCGATATATCGGCCAGGGTAGGCGATATATCGCCCCTAGTGATATATTTTTGAATGTTGATGATTTTTGAATTTAAAAATAGCCTTAACCACTTGGGCATTCCTTTGAACGATTTTGACCGAGTTCTGGGCGTCTGTTGAACGAAAATTCAAATCTTTTTCATTTTATATTCATTTATTTATTCAAATAAAATGGGGTTAGTTTCACTCCATGAACTCTATAAATAGGACCTTGTACTCAGTCATTTTCTTCATTCTTCAAGTAATTGTTCAGAGCCTCCAAGTTTCTAGTGTTACTATGGAGAGAAACACTTGGGTTTTGGGTTAAAGTTTTATCATTCTAAGCTTTTTTAAACACTTGGGAAGTGAGGTATAGTGAGATTTTGGTATTGAGGTTTAGATCAACTCATAAGATCATTCAAGGTATTCTTGTCCCTAAGTTCAGTTCTTTATGATTCTATAGTTTTCTTTTATTCAGATCCTAACTCTTGTTTATGATTCTTGATTAGGTATTTAAGTTTCTTGAAACTTAAGGTTCTTCTTGGTAAGTTTCTTCTTGATGGTTTAGTTCTCATTTCATCTTTATTCTTTAGAGATACTCACTATTTTTACTGTTGGTTTATAGGAGTGTTCTAATCCCGTTCTTGTTCCCAAATATCCCGGCTTTTGGTAAGGAAAATAGGATAGATTTTATGTGCTTATATGTTTATGTTATTATATGTTTTATGTTACGATATGTATATATATGTATGAATATGTCTTGTAGTCATTTGGGGCTTATAGTTGCTTAGATAGCAAACCCCAATATTTTATGTCGCTTGGGGCTTATAGGTTCTCAGATAGCAAACCCCAAGATTATTTATCATTTTCATGGTTTAGAGTTATGATTTACCCTACCTCGACTGGTAGAGGACCTTGATGGGTTATCATATACTACCATGTGATCTAACCTACCTCGATTAGTAGACAGAGGACCTATATGGTTTATCACATGCCATGTTAATGAGTTAATGGCCACTAATATTGTAGTCCTATATGATATATGTTTTTTTTTATAGTCATATGTTTTATAGTATATGTTTATGACATAGTCTTATGCTTATGATTTATCATGTATGCTTTTAGTAGATTTTCCTTGCTGGGCATTAGGCTCACTCCTTTATTTTTAGCTTGATGTAGGAAAATGATTATGGAAGGTGGAAGGATTCTTGGCAGCTTGACCTGTGTGTTAAGGATGGATGGATTCAATGGACTGCATGTCAATGGAGGATGACGTTATTTTTAGTCTTTTGAATTATGTTTCTTTTGTAATTCCGCACTTAGTCTTTAAACAATTGATTTAAGTTGTTTTTTATTTGTTTATGTATTAAACAATGGGTACCCATACCATATTTTATATTTTATATTTTACTTTGTATTTTTGCACAATATTTATTTTGGGGTTTTAAATAAAGTTATGTTATTTCTTATGTATGTTTTCCCAAAAATAGTAGCTATGTCTAGTACTTTTAATGGTCCAAAGTCTTAGAAATAGTTGGGTCATTATAGATATGGTATGGGATCCCATTGTTATTTATATAAAAACATAAACATAAACATAATCATTAATTAATTGTTTAAAAAACTAAGTGCAGAAATACATAAGAACATAAATTTAAAAGACTTGAAATAACTTCATCCTTGATTTTCCAGCCGTCCATTCAATCAGTCCATCCCCAATACACATGCCAAGCTACAACGAATCCATCTCACCTTCCAAGTTTATTTTCATGCACCATCTAAATATAAAAAGGAATGAGCTTAATGTCTAGCAAGGAAAATCTACTAAAAAACATATATCATAAATCATAAGACTATATCATAAAACATATGATGTAAAAACGTATATCATATAAGACTACAATATTAATGGTCATTAACTCATTACCATAACATGTGATAAAACCATCTAGGTCCCCAGTCTACTAATCGAGGTAGGATAGGTCACAAGGTAGTATATGATAGCCCATCTAGGTCCTTAGTCTACTAATCGAGGTAGGGTAAATCATAACTCTAAATCGTGATAATGATAAAAACCCTTGGGATTTGCTAAGTAACTATAAGCCCCAAGTGACTACAAAACATATTTATACATAGCACATAACATATCATAGCATATAAATATATCATAACACATATAATCTAACCTATTTTCCTTACCAAAAACCGGGATGTTGGAGACAAGAACGGGATTGGAAAACTCCTAAAACGAACAGTAAAAATCATGAGTTTCTAAAGAAATAGAGATGAAAAAGAGATCTAAACTATCAAGATAGAAACTTACCGAAGAACCTTAAGTTTCAAGAAATTTAGACACCTAACCAAGAAGCCATAAAATCAAGTTAGGATCTAAAAGAAAATGAAAGAAAATAAAAGAACTATGATGAACTAAATCTGAGGATAAGAATACCTTTAATAGACTAGAACTTCGATCTACACCTCAATACCGAAATGTCACTCTATCTTACTTCCCAAGTGTTTATAAAGCTTAGATTGAAAAGCTTTTAAATCCCAAACCCTAGTGTTTTCTCTCTAGAGTAAACTTAGCAGCTTGGAGGCTTAGAAAATTGCTTGAATGATAAATGAAATGGCTGAGTACTAGGCCCTACTTTTAGAGTTCGAGGAGTGAAACTAATCCATTTTAAAATGAATAAATAAATGAATAATAATTGAATAAATTTGAATTTTCAGTTCAACAGATGCCCAGAACTCGGTCAAAAATGTTCAAGAGCAAGTCCAAGTGGTTGAGGACTCTTTCTAATTTAAATCCACAAAGTTTCAAAAAATGGCTCCAAGAACCGGTACCTATGCCCTGACCTTTCGTAATTTCGTTCATACGAAGTCGATGTGTTTTTCCTATCTTCCGTAGGCAACATATCGGCTCCTATAGTTGCGATATATCGGCATACGCTGATATTTTAACACGTTTTTGCACACTTTCAGAGTATTTGAAGTTTGGTAAAATAACTTTGACTGAGTAAAACGTAATCCTAACAGTTGCTAGAGCTTCTAGATTCATCCATTATTAATTTATTCATCTAAAAGCCTTAAATCCTTAAATAAACAAGCATGTGACAAGTATCACGCTCTTATTAGTTCTATCTAAACCTTAGGTTATAATAAATAATATTTCTAGGACCTGCTACATTAATCAAACCTTATGTTATAATTAATATTTCTAAACTATTGGTTAAACTTATAAAATCCATAACTATTTCTATGAGTTTCCAAATAAATCCCAACTTGAACCAATATCCACTAAAACTAAAATACCACAAGCTACTACTAGCTACTACTACTATCTAGCTAAGTAAAATTCTGAGACGCTACAATATGAATGGAACAGAACGACTTGAGTTAAATAATGCTCGGGCCTAATGAGGACGATCTGGACAGTAGACACCTCGATCTATGTCATTGGCATCTCCAATGATTTAGAGGATCCTGAATTGTCTAAAACTCAGTGACATATCCTAGAGTTGATTGGTCTGAAGTTATCGAAACATTGAAACATCTCCGAAATCTTGCAACCTTTATTTATTACATGATAGATGTTCCTCGAGAAAGATAGTTGAGCTCGTGTTTTTAGGGTACGATAATATATAACACTGTACATAATATATATGCAATCTGTGAACGGCTGGAAGTGCATTCTATGCATCCTGATGATTCACATATTGTAGATGTAATTTTGAAGGAAAACGTGTGGCGTGTGAAAGGTTTATGAAGGTACTTCTTTCACTAGAATATATATATATATAGTATTGATATTGATATATTATTCTTGTTGTTGAAATGCCATTGATTTTTGTCAATGATATATTGTAGTTTTTGTAATACAATCAAATGAAAACACCTCATGAAGATGTGAGTGACAGGAAGGAAATAAAAAGCATATCTATAATATATGTACGTACCTTAAGAATATAGGGAGAGCAAGAAGACATTGAAGATGGGAATGCATGAAAATCTTGAGGGTCATCTTTGGAATGATCTACATAGTAAGATGAGTTTCTCTTGCAGTTCCACCACTTGCCAATGGTGCTAGGATTGGTAATATCATATGAGAATTGGTAAGGGCACTACTATTGTCCAATATCACAAATGAGTTGATATATCACTATTGGTGTAATCTAATATCCAATAAAGTGTTGCTATTTGATACTTTATGATTGGTTAGTGATACTTCATAATAATTATAAAATTCAAATGTGTAAGACCCAATATTATATAGCACCAATAATAGTATGCCACTTTCTTATAATTGTTGTGCTCCAACAAAACAATTCTCAATATTATAGCTTGTTCTTCTCTTCTTATTATTATATTGACAAATGCTCTTCTCTGTTTGGTTAAAATGAAAGAAACAGATAAACCCAAATAAAGAGCAGAAAAATAGTATTACTATTATGAAATGGATTTTTATTTATTTAGATAAAGGAATTGAATGCATGTCCCGTGAGAGGTGAAACACCCACAAGGGGCTATGTGGTAGCGTCATGTGCTAGTGGGCAGCTTCTGCATTCATGAGAGGTTCATTATGGGTATTTAATTCTTTTGTTTTGGAAAATGTCTTTTTGCCCTCATTCGTGTCAAAGTATAGTTTATATATTAATTTTTGGTTTATATCACTAGAGGTGCTACACTTTTCTTAAAAGTATTCGTTAGCTTCCTCAACTTTATTTTGTATCATTTAAGCCTAAAACATACTAAGTGTCTCACATATGATCTTTCAGTTGGAAAATTATTTACAAAATAAGTAACAGAAAACAATTTATTGCCCATAAGAAAGTAATTTATAACTAAATTAATATTTTTTTTATAATTAAACTGGGTCATAAATTAATTTTTGTGGCGCATTCTGTAAATTATTTTTTAAGTGAAAGGACATATATGATACACATTTAATATGTTTGGGGACCTAAATTATACAAAATAAAATTTATAGACTTAAGTAATACTTTTTAGAAAAATTGGGAACCCATATGAACCCATTAACTTTTTAGAGAGTAGTGGAGTGTATCCACTAAAATAATAGTATTGATGTATCACTTTTCTTTTCTTTTTTTGCACGTTAAAAGTTATAGTTATTATGATTATTTAAAATATTTTGTAAATTTTTTTTTAAATTCTAAATAATTTACTTTGTTGAAAACAGGGTTCAAATAACTTTGTAAGAGTGTTTGTTTTTTTTACTCGTGTGAAAGAGACTATTTGAATCATATTTTCGACACAACATATTATTTAAAATTTCTAAGAAATTACAAATGTTATAAATAACAAAAATGTACATTGTTGTATAAAAAAATTGAGTCATAAGTATTCAAGTTCCTAAACTATAAAGAGATGCACCAATGCTTTAATCATCCCCTAATTTATAATTAATTGTGTTTCTTTACAAAATTTTGTAAAATTATATTCATTTTTTTATTTGTTTATTTAAATTTTACTTTAAGGATTCAGTATTATCTTATGATAATTTAATTGAATATAATAATTTTATTAACTTTTTTTATCTATCTTTCCACATCCCTTTTAAATGAAACACTTGTAAATTTGATATTAATATAAATATTAAAAATACTTATATCCTCATTGATGTACTGTATTATTAATTAGTTTTCTTGTATAATATCTTCATTCTTACTAAAAAACAATAATACGAGAATAAGATTATTTATTGTCATTACTACAAAATAAATGTTTTATGACTTCATTTGTGAGATATTAAAAGTCTACAATGTCTCCCGCAAGAGGAGGCATTATAAGTAGTGTCATCGTAGGGCGGCTTTCAATGTCTCCCATTTGGAAATGTAGGAGACATCCTACTTCTCTCAGTGGAAGACGTTGAAGGGAGTCCAAAAACGGGGACTGTCAATGCCTCACGTTAGGAGATGTGAGATGCCTCTCATGTCTTCCAATGGGAGACGATGAAAATCCCTAGAAGACCCTTTAGCGACTACCATTGGGAGATGTAGCCTATTGGAGACATTGAAGGGTCTCCCTATTTTTTTTAAATAAATAAATTAAATTAAAATTTATTTAATAATTAATTAAATTTAAATTGATATAATTAATAAAATTAAATTAAAAATTTTCATTAATGAAAATTTAAATTGCTTTACAAGATTATCAATATTTGTCAGACAGTACATACCCAAATTGACAAATATTGCACTATAAATGAGTAAAGCAGTTAAAACTAATAAAACCTAATAAAATGGTTGGTGACTTTGGATTATTGGTAACATATTTGTCGCTTATTCTTGTCACAATTCATCAAGTTGTGCCTCTGTATATGACGTACTTGTTAGCTACAAAAAAATACAAAGTAAAATATATTAATTAATTGTTTGATTACATTTATATATGATTTCAAAAATAATTTGTAAACTTTAATTGATAATACATTTCTCAAGTAATGTCATGGACTCGCATGTTCAATCAAATCCTTCAACATCCTCATCATGTAGCATCCACATGCTACATTGTCCGGTTGGTGTGGACACTAAATATTTAAAAGTACAAGCAATTAAACTAATTGACTTAGTAAAACATGTGTACTAAGTCCCTTGAGTGGCTACAATATTTGGATTGACAAATAAAAACTTATTTTGGCAACCTTGTTGTACCACATATCTGTAAATCAACCTAATAAAAAAATACGAAAAAAATATAATTAGAAAAATTTGTTAGTTGCATGAATAAATCAAATTAGAAACTTAAATGAATTGAGCTTGGTGAGATATATACCTCATGTAGCAGACGCCAACTACTTGTCCAATAATCTCTTATTGAGCAAATTGAAGTATGTCATCCTTGCATATGTAAAAGTGTGACATATGCTGATCAAACACTTTATACACTATGCCAAAATTGACACACTCGTCGTTATTAGCCCACTGAGATACAATATTTTGTAAATTGTTCCAATGGAGTGTGGGGCAGTTGCGTTAGAGGAGCTTATGGTTGTCATCTTTCTCGTGGTTGATGTGTTGATGGAGCTTTTGGTCGTTGTTATCTGGTCTTCATATATAAGGACCGAATCCTTAGGCAACTCTATTGGCATATCCAAATCAAGATGTGAAAAAGGGAGAGGAGTTGTTTGCTTAAGAACACTAGTAATCATAAATTGGTAGTTGTTACTTGCCCCACTCAATGAGTTTACCTGATGCAACAACGTTTAAAAGCAAACCAATGGTTAATTGGCATGCTCTCCCTTGCGCAAGAATCAAGTTATATACAAATGAGCATGTTGTAACAATAAACAAATCAATTTGAGGAATATTCAACAAAAGTTTAATTACCTCTTGTAAAAGCAGTTGTAGTGTAATAATTTGATCTTATCCTTGGGGCACTAATGGGTCGGGCACATGGTAGGACGACTGCGATCCTGGCACTGGTGGCTTGGGAAAATAGTAGGACGGTGGCATTGGTGGGACTCCAGTGTTCGATCCTGGCCTGCTCTATTGGGCCATGAATTTTCTCAAGAGTTCATCTTGTTGTTGAAGACGCTCTTCTAGACGTTGTGCTTGTTGACAATGTTCTTCTTCTTGTTTTTGAAATCTTTCTTCAAACTCATTTCTAATCGTGTTATTCAAAGAATGAGATTTTAATGTATTTTTCCTTGAGGAAGGTGTTGTAGTGTCCCAGTATATTATGTGAGTCACAACGTACCCTTTACCCCTAAAACATCCTTAGGGCTCAGGAGTGCCCAACACTCTCGTCAGCACATCATCAACGCCATCAAGTGCCCATTTACCCTTAGCTTGGAGTTGCCGGTAATGATCCTATGAAACAATATTCATACAAAGTTATATACACAAGTTAATAATTTGGTATATTAATATTATTAAATATGAACACTTACAATTTAATTTTTAATCTTAGAGACTTCTCCAACTAGCTTTCCTTTTGCATTTTGACGACCCATGCTCCACAAGTCTTCCCTATCAAGTTCAGTCAGGCCTTTCCTAATCTGTTGCATTAACATCTCTTCAACTCGCACATAGCCTCCTCTAGAGAGGTTGTGGTTGCATTTATTCTTTGCTCAATAAGGTTGCATCTCTTCTCTTTTTTTACGCCACTCGGGAGTTAATCTTGAGTTGACAAGATTTAACCATTTTTTTTTATGTCATATCACATTCAACTAGATTTTGGTCTTTCGCACAAGTGACTTGCACAATTTTAGCAACAAGGCTAATACAATCTCCAATGAGAGATGTAAATATTGTGCTATATTTGGCACAAAAAATCAATATATGGTATATTTGGCACAAATTTTTGTTGGGATTTGTGCCCTTAAAGCGTATTAATGTATGAACGATTACTTTTAATCAAATAAAGTTAATATTTTGCACTCATATTTGTATTTAATTATACATGCCATCTATCATGAGATCTAATATTGTTGATGTAATCTTGAATTAAGTATATGTATAATGATATATATACAAGAGGGTTTAATTCAAGATAATAATATAAAAATTGTGCGTAATTGCTAAATAAAGAGGTTACTTTATTTAACAAAGATTATGAGTACAGTTTTAACGTCCCAAAAATGCTAATAAGGTTTAGTGTCTTGATTAGCATGTCAGGAGGGCATACTTAGACATATGTGTGATTAATTGATTAAATGCATGACTACATGGCATGCATGATTTATATGATAATATGAGTATATTTATATGCATGTGTTATGAGTATTACAAATGAATGTGGGCTCGTTCTTGTTTATAAGGGCATATTTGTAAATTTGGCCCGTTGCGGGCACAGATGTGATTATATGCGTTAAATGATTGAGACAACATTGTTATGTGGATATATTTACAGTATTTGGCTCGAGGCGATCCTAGTGAGTAGATTAGCGGAATAGTCACAGGGGGTTAATACCCGGCTCGGAGTGAGCATATGGGTATTATGGGAACTTTGTGAATATTTGGGAATTTAACGAGTAACGGGTAAGTATTTGGTGATTAGTTGGACATGTCGAGATTAAATGAGAATTTGTAGGATGACTCGAGGAATTAGCGGGAAATGGGAAAATGACTGTTTTACCCTTAAAGGTAGTTAAGGGGATGAGTTAATACCAGGGGTACTTTGGTCTTTTGTAGGGGGATAAGCTTGAAAGACCTTAGGAAATGACTACAACCTAATAGAAAACTCTCAGCTCTCTTTATCACACTTATTCTAACGTTCTCTCTCTCCCTCTCTTTGGGTGCTTGGAACTTGTAAAGATTTGAGGACTTGAGGCTAAGAAACTAAAGGTTAAGGCTTGCTGTGTTTGGGAATCAGCTCAGGGAGTGGCGATGTTACAGAGGTAAGGTTTATGCTGTGAATTAATTGTAGAAATTTGTTGCTAGTTTAAGTGTTTGTAGGCTTCTAAGTTTCAAAAGGAAATTTTGATGAATTATGGGTTCTTAGAAGGAATTTGATTATAATTTTAGGAGATTGTGTTGCTATGAGTAGACTATTAAGGTTTAGTGATTCAATTTCTAGTTTTGGTGCATGTTGGATGTGAATATGATGAACTAGGTTGGGAGAAATTGAAGGAAAAGCCCAAAGATTTCTTAGTTCACGGGGGCGCGTCGCGATCTAGTTCATGGGCGCCACGGCCCGCGTGACCCTAGAAGCCCTTGGGGCTTGCTGTTTCATGAGCACGCCGCGACCCTAAAGGGGCAAGTTGCGGCTTGCATGTCTATAGGATGTGGGGCTGGCACCTTTGACTTGGGGGCGCGACGCGACCCTTAGGGCCAGGTCACAATCTGCCTAGGCAACCATAGCCAAAATAGGTTTTTGGGCTCGGGGACTTAAACCTAAGCGCTCAAGACAAATTATACTACCCGATTTAAGGGAATTTGAGGTCCCGGAGGGTAGTATTTTATTCCAGAGCATTTAATTGGATTAGATTTTAATAGTCATCCATTTTTGTTTGTGACTAAGGTTACCATTAAGGCTTGGAATTGAGAATCGTGCTCGGGACTGCTATATATCTTCCGCTCGGGATTCAAGGTAAGAAAATTTCACCCGAGTTGTGATTGGGGCTGAGATCCTCTGTAATGAACATATGTGAGATTATAAATGTATTTGTGATTGGAAATATCTGAATAAGCAGGTTAGCTCATGCTGCTTTCGATTGCGTGCTTTGCAACTTGTATGTCTGTTATGTTTGATGTGAAAGTCCAGCCTAAGGAAGCTAGGGCTAATGTTAAGCGTACTGAACGCAACTCGGCCTAAGCAAGCCAGGATCAGCTAAACAACTAGAGGGCTCGGTCTAAAGGCCCTGATACCTAACCAATTGTATTAAGATTGAATTATATGTTTGGATTAAGCTGTTTACTATGGCCTAGTTTACTGCTTGTGTTTTGCAATTGGTTGAATTTGTTGATCTAAAGTTTACTATGCACACTTTGTTGTTATCTATGCTTGTTGAATTTAGTTTTCTTGCTGAGCCTTGGCTCATGGGTGCTACGTGGTGCAGGTAAAGGCAAGGGAAAGCTAGACTAGCCATGAGTTGGAGAGCTTTGGTGGTGGTGTGTACATTGGCAGTTGCTCGACCGCCATGACTGAAGGATTTACAGGGACTGGAGCCAAAATTTGTATTTTGCCATTTAGGTTGGATGCAGTTGTATTATTTTTGGGATCCCATGTATCAAAATCTTATTTTAATGAAAGTCAACTATTTTATGATCAAAATATTTTAACCCTAACCTGTCAGTTGACTTTAGAAACACATTTATGTTCAAACAACTTGGTTAGGAAGTCTTGCACTATTTTAAATACACAATGTAACAGTCTTGGTTTCCCAGAGTGTTACAATGGTCTATCTTATGTTTAAGACCGAGTAGTTTATCTAGATTGTTAAGTTTAGCGACACAAAAAGATAGAAGTATCATATACAATGTAGATTTTATTGTACTGGGACACGATGAAAGAAAGAACTTTTGATAATCTTCGTTAAAATATAGAAGTTCACCATTCATAAATCGATGATCGTTTGAGACTTGACCTCAATCCTGAAGTGAGTAATGAACTCCTATTTGTGCTTTTATGACTTTTGACTTATCTGGTAACTTTCAATATTCATACGATCGAATTCCTGATATCTTGGAGTCATAAAACTACAAGTGGCTTAGAATATACTTCACATATATCAAATCTTCTCCTTACTTAAATGAAAGAAGGTTAATTGTTCCTTTTAGTGTTGATTCGCGACTTGAACATAGAGCGCTCAATTTCAGTTTAAAAACATAAATTTTTTTCTATAATTATAATTTATAGAATAATTTTCATTAGTGGATTAATGAAACTTATTGATAAAGACATAATTAGATAGGTTAACGGACATTAAGACCTAACTTTAATTATGAACAACTAGCAAAGTGTCATAACTCATGCAATGACGAAATCAATGGACGACTTTATAGTTATTGCTTCTAATAATATAAGACTATAGTTTTGAGAGTTCAACTATGAATTGCTAGTGGAATAATTCATGGTTAATAAATTAATTAATGGAACTAAGAGTTAGTGAAATTAATTAAATTATTAGAGCATAGAACTATGGTTCCATACTGTTCCTTACTAGCTCAATAACACAAATGTAAGATTTTGGTATGAAAAGGAAATAATTAAAAATAATAAAGTATTAATTTTAATCTCACAAATTAATATTATTTGTGAAATATTATTTATGAAATAATGTTTAATGGAAAATAAAAATATATTGATAATTTTGTGAAATCAATATTTTATTGAAATTAATTTAATAATATTTAAGTTTTAGGTATAATTGTATAATATATAAAATAATATGATAAAGACTCAACATATATCATTTTGTAGAAATAAATACTATAGGGCCCAAAGTCCTGTAGTTGGCGCCAACCACAGTCAAAATGGATTGTGGCCCACCCAGAGACCCATTGTGATTAGAGCTTGGTCTTCTTTTGATTTTTATATTAATAGAACATAATATCTTGAGAAAAAGACATCAGATGCATTTTTCGTTATTTGACAAGAGAGAAAAATAGAGAACTTTGTTCTCTCTGAATTGTGAGAAGAACACTCTCTTATATGTTGAGATTCAAAAGTGTGTTCTTATGTATCCTACCAAATAGCATAGACATCCGCCTGCCTCATTCTCTTTGTGCGAGCCATAGTATGAAAGATGGTGGGTTAGGAGGCTAAGACACTATTTGATCTACACGTGTTCTACATGTACAAAAATTTATTTGTATTTTTCCTTTTATTCTGATAGATGTCGCATGACAACGATCTCATTCTAGTTATGGTTCCTAGAGTGATTCGAACTCATGCGTTAATAATTGTTATTATTGCATTGAATTATTATCTCATGCTTCCGCTGCACTGTCAATCAAATGATCGAAAACCAACAATTGGTACCGGAGACATAGTTGAGATCATGTGTCATAAATATGATCTGTGCTTATTTTTAATGTATGAACACGTAAATCACATGTTTTTATGAGTTGCCTTAAGAGTTGATCTTATTTCTATTATATTTTGAATATAATGAATGGATGTGATGACTATGATTGATCGTTAACTATATGGTTCTCTTTGTTTTTGATTTTGTTCATATTTTTTAATTAGATTCAATGTACACCCATATTGCTTTTCTTAATTTAATTATTGGGAAGATTTGACTATTTAATTAGTCAAATATCTTGTTTGTGAAACAAGATAGTTAGTATTCATTTTTAAATAAAAATATTTGATTTATTGAAATCAAATATTGGTTTAAGAAAATACTAATAAAATTAATAATTAATTTTCATTTAGAGAAATATAAACTTTTTGAACACCTTAATTGGAGACAAAATTTAGTTTATAGAAACTAATTATTTATTAATTAAATATAATATGAGTAATTATAATTGCAATAATTGTAATTATAATAATAGTTTAAGAAACTATTTATTATAAATAAAAATAATTATGAATTATTTTTCCTCAAAATTTGATAATAGTTTTGGAAACTATTAGTTATTAATTAAAAATCTATGTAATTATTTTTATAAAGGGTATCCACTTTCCATTAGTTATTGATTAATAATTTATAAAATTATTATTTTAATAACAAAAGTTCACAAACTTTTGATAAAATCCTAATTTTGGAAATTAGGTCATCTCATTTAGAACCTAGGATTAGGGTTTGAGTGTGCAAATCCGGAGGCCAACAACAAAGGACGAAACCTATGGAAATTACAAGAAGCTTTGAAGGCCAAGTAATGCCTTGGTGTATTTTTTTAGTTTCGTTTAACAAAGAGAACCTGGTCAATACCCTAATGTTTAATTATATTGTATGATTGGTAACATGTTGATATGATCATTTCACATGTCTTATAGGATAGAATGCCCACTCATTGCATCATTAAAATAACATGCTATGTACACTACAAGAAAAACTGCTTTCAATAAGACCAAAAATGTATTATCAAATACATAGCATAACACTTTTTGATGTGTTAAGGAAAGCAGTTTTATCGTAGGTCAGAGCACTTTGCATAACAATTTTCCATAGTTATAAAGAAGTATTATTGTATAATCTACAATAACATTTTTGTAGTGTTATTTAAATAAATTGATAAGTGTTTCATGCTCTTATTTATAATAATTTATATAACACTTTTTGCCACTTATACAGAAGTATTATAGTAAATTTAACAATAACACAATTTCGGTATTATATACAGTAGTTTGCATAGCACAATTTATACAATTTTATACTAATGTCATATATATAAGCTTGTATATTACTTTTTTCCTTAATTATGAAGAATAAAAACTAACCATAAGCAAAATACGACAATATAAATAAATTTGTATTATTATCTTTAATAGAATTACAATAACTAATCTTTTTAGGCTTACAAATTATAATACAAAATAAATTCTACTAACTTATAATTCTATCAGTGAATATGTAACAAGTGTACAAAGTTGTGGATAAATAAATTATTTAATTCTAAAGACCGCAATAAATATTCCTCAATTTTGCTCCGAGGAAATACAATCTCATTACCTACAAATTGCAAAATAGATCGTTAAATTATTAGCAAAAAAAGAAGTAAATTGTTATGTTAATTAGAAACAAAACTTATATGAAAATTATGGGACAATGAGCTAAAAACTAATTAACAGTGAATCACATAGAGTGATAGTTAGAGTAATGATGTCCAATAGGGTTAATGTATGAATTGTATCTTTTGGCAATCATTTGCACTAGCACAGTCTATGCAAAAGAGAACTAATTGATGGTGCTCTTATAAAATCAACAATTTCGTCTCTCGTTGGTTGGTATAAGAAAATTTCTATGAAATGGACATAAGGAGAAACAGAATCAAGTAATGCAAGTAAAAGTGCCACAAAACTGTAAAATTTGAACTCTACAATACATATATTTTCATTAAAAGTCATTCTAATGAAAAAAAATTGCTTACATAATTTAAATCAATTACATTATAAAGACAAGACGTACGTCCATACAACAAAAAGTGAATCAATATATGGATAGCTCAAATAGCTTTGAGTACCCTACTAGTAATTTTTTGTAAGAAATAGTGTAGAAATTACTATTTGAGGATAAGCTTTTGGTGTGGAATAAGAATAATTAAGTAAAAGAATAAATGACACAAATACTATCAGAAGCTTCTGCATTAAAACAAACATAGATAAAATAATAAACTAGTTGCAACTCTTATGTCATATATGTCTTATTACTATATTTTCATATCTCTTCATGACCAAGGGTACCAATTTTTAAAGTTATTCATCTATGTCTAAGGAAGAGCTATGTAATAGATTAATAGGCATATATGAGAAAATGAAATGAACAAAAAAGTAAGCATAGAATCCATAATCAGAGTAAGAGGTTTGACAAGCATTTACACTATTTAGTAGTTCATTTCTATATTTTGACAAGATTAAATTTTCTAGAAAATAAACTACCACTAAATATCCATTTCCATTGTCAACTACAGACCGTGCATCAAATTCATAAACCAACTTCCAAAGGATAGGAAGATCAACGTTTGAATATAATGCTCCCCCTGCTCTTATATTGATTGATTTGTGTGAAGAAAAAAAGAGTCTACTGAACCACAGTACTGTTGTCCATAAAATAAATCAGCTTTACCTTGACATTATTGGTTCTCTCAATTCACCTCAGCAATAAAATCTAGCTGGAAAGCAGAGGAAAACAAAAAAAAATCAGGCGGTGGTGGGTACTGGTTACAAGTAGCACGCAACACACCAAGAAACAATGATTACCTTACTATTAATTTGTGATTGATGCATAAAATAATAAATATGATGACATGATATGGCACTAGATCTATCAAATATATGTTTTTCAAAGTTACTTGTGATTCTCATGGAATATCCTTCCATATGTTTAAGACCCCATGTTTCATGGCTTTATGTCATAGAAATAATGTTTTATGCATCTGCTATTACTGTGGGAGCTTTCAGATTTTAATATCTCATATTGTAAATAGCAAAAATGGCAGCAAAGTATTTTTTTATTAATCATTGCATCCCACAACTAGGAGGCAACATTTCATTAAAAAAGAACCCCACGTGGGACACTACAAGAACAACAAGTTGAATAACCCAATGAAAAAATATTCACAAGACATAAACGAAGAAAAGATAAGGGAGTAGCAAATTGATATAACATAAAAGGTTGATTTTCTATTTCAATTTATATATATATATGAAAGAACAACAAGAAACAATAAACTCTGCATCATATTCAATGTGATGTAACTATGCATCACATTCAAATATATAGACTCAAGTACCTCTCCTAGAAAATAGTCTCCTAAAAAGTAGTGTAGCGACTCAAATTTGCTAATAAGGCTTGGGTCCTTGACTACCGTGCCTGTAGGGCAATAATTGATATATTGTATTAATATGTGAATTTAATGAATATGTGATTAGAAGTGCATGCTTAGGTGATTAAATATGCATGTGGGCCCCATTTGGCTGTTAGGGGCATATTTGTAATTTTAGCCCGTTGGGGGCATAAATGTTATATTTATGTGTATTATGATTGATACCATGTGTGAGAGGTGATATAGTTGTGGTGCACGGTCTCAGACGGTCCTAGAGAGCTGTTTAGCTAGAAAGTCACAATGGGGTTAAATACCCAGCTCGGGAGGAGCTTAGAGGTATTTTGGGAATATTATAAAGTGTTCGGGAATTATTGAGTAGCGTTAGTAATTCAGTAATGGTTTAGACGTGTCGGGATAAAACGAGGATTTTTAGGCATACTCGAGGACTTAGCGGGATGTGTTAAAAGACTAAAATGCCCTTGGTGTTATATGAGGATTTAGGTTAGCTTAAGGGGCAATTAGGTCATTTTGGCAGCTAGTTATTCTTAGTTAAGGGCTGGGAAATACTAGAACATTTTGGCAAAAGCAGAGGAAAGGAAAATAATAGAATTTCTCCACTCTTTCTCTCTCATATTCGGCTCTCTCTTTCCCTCTCCTTGGTGGTTGAGAGCTTGAAGAGTCTTGAGGATTTTAGACTAAGGAATTGAAGGATTTTGCTTGTTGTGGCTAGGGGAATTAGCTCAAGGGTGTGTTTAACACAGAGGTAAGGTTTCATCCCTTATTTTCTTTAAGTTTCCAAGCATGTTCTTGAGAGTTTCAAAATGAAAGTTGAAAGGTGGATTTGTGGCTTGTTATTTGTGAGAATTCAGCTTGGGAATCAAAGGGGTTTAGCTTGGAGTTAGAATTGGAGGAAGCTCAAGGTCGACTTCTTGTTTAAGGTAAGAATTCCATGCATTTCTGAGGTTTATATTCTGAAATGGTTTAAGTTTTTTGGTTTGTGGTTTAAGTTTGATAGGGTATTTGAGCTTGTTGTTGTTGTTTCTGAGTTTCCTTACTGTCTATTTGGAGTTTTGAGTTGATTTGGTACTTGGGAGTACCTTGGGGTAGATTTGGAAGAGTTTTGGCTGGGGAAAAAGTTGGGGAAAAACCCAGTTTTTTGGGTTCGCGTATGAGCGTCGCAGCCCTGTTCTTCTGCCCCGTGGTGCTAGGTTTAATCAGGAGGAGGACACCACTCTGAGTGCCGCGACCTATATAGGGTTGTGCCGCGGAGCTAGGCCAAGTTCTGGGTAGGGGAAAATTGTGTTTTTAGGGTTTTGGCTCAGGGGGCTCGGGGGACGCTTCCGCTGCCTTTTGTGGGGAAACGGGAGGTCCCGAGAGCACAGGATTGGTTATGGGAGAAGATTATGAATCGGTTAGTAATGAGAGTGCTATGTATGTGTTGTGACTAGGTTTTCAGCGAGGCTCAAGTTAGGGGACCATGATCAAGATTTCGGTGCTCAAGAAGCTCGGGACACATGTAAGAAAACCGTTGTACCCATAGAGCAGGGCGAGGCCCCATAGTTGTGTTGCAGGGCACGACCCTATATGATTATGTGCAGGGAATAGCCCATTGATTATGTTAATACATGTTTATATGTTTGTTTATTTATGCTATGTATGCATATATGTGAATGATTGACAAGAGCCAGGAATGGTGAAGGCCGAGAATGGCAAGGGCCGGGAACGGCGAAGGCCGAGAACGACAAGGGGGCTGGGAGCAGCGTTTAGCTCGCGGAGTGCGAGTTGCCAGGGTAAGACCCTAAAGGATACCTGGGATGTCCTTACGGTGTAGACCGTGAACCCAGGGCCTGGTAAAGCGCCTGGGACGGCATGGCCAATGTGTTTAGCCTATTGTTGGATTTGTTATATGCTGAGTGGTTGATATGCATATGTTACCTATTTGTGTTTGGTTTTCTTGATAGCCTTCGACTCATGGGTACTCTATGGTTCAGGTAAGGGCAAGGAGAAGATCGACTAACCATGAGTACGGAGAGCGTGAGGCGACGCGTACATGTCTGGTCTGCCTGGCTGCCACGACCAAGGGCATTTTTGGGAGATGCTTTGTACTAAATCCTATTTTGTTGTGTAGTCGACTTTAAACATATTTTGAGTTGTAAATATTTATAGACAATATTTTGGGATCCCTAATGTAAAACACTTATAATTTTCAATGAATGATTACATTTTTAAATTATGTGATTTCAATACAGTTTAGTTACACTTTTGAGCTAAATGCTTGATTAGCAAGTTAAATGCACATTTTAAACACACTTAGTAACGACTCTAAGGTAGTAGGGCATTACAACTTGGTATCAGAGCGAGCTAAGGTTTATGGTTCCTGGAGATTGAACAAACATGTACGCTCGCTGTCAGTGACATGCTCAACTCAGAGTTGGTTGGTAATAATTGACTTGTGTGCCTGATTATGTGCTTAAATGCCCTGTTTGCCTGCTTATTTCATATAGAGTATGATGAATGAGTTCAAATATGCATGATGCCAGGGCTTGGCCCGTTGAGTGTTATATGCTATTTGTGTTATGTGGACTGCTGGTTATGGTTGGCTGATGTGAATTGGGAGGTGGTTTTGGATGTTGTGATCATGCCTGATGAGCGGCGTCATTGATTGTAGGCATATTGTTGAGATGCCTCGACAATCATCTAGAATCCGTGGCAGTCGAGCCGAGGATGACAATCAGGGTCTGGACCCTCCACCTGCCCCACAGAACTGGCAAGACATGTTTGCCGAAATGGAAGCGAGATTGCAACGAACAGAGGAAGAACTTTGACAGTTAAGGCAGCAAGCCCTTCCACAAGTCACTAGGTTGCCAGTTCAGCAGGTTGTGGCATCAATGTTGGTTTAGCCTGCTACGGAGAATAGGTGGGAACCTTTGTATGATAGGTTCAGGAAGTAGCATCCTCCTACCTTTGAGAGTGGACCAGACCCACTACGGGCAGAGCAGTGGATGAATATTGTATCCTCCATCCTGGATTTTATGAGGGTTGAAGGGAATAGAGGGTAGCTTGTGCTTGCTACATGTTTAGAGAAGATGCCCGCATCTGGTGGGATGTAGTGGTTTAGAGAAGGAATGTGGCAGTGATGACTTGGGAAGAATTCAGGAACATCTTCAATGAGAAGTATTACAGTGTTGCAGTCCGAGCTCCGAAGGTTGACGAGTTCATCAACCTAACTCAGAACCGGTTGACTGTTACTGAGTATGCTATGAAATTTGACCAGTTGGTGAAGTTTGCACTGGATTTGGTGTCAACTGATGCGGCAAGGAGAGACAAATTTGTATGGGGGTTGAATGTTATGATCACCCGTGATGTAAAGATCACCTTAGATCCAGAGACTACTACCTTTGCTCAGGTTGTGGACAAGGCCCTTACAGCTGAGGGGGCCGAGGATTAGATTTGGAGAGAGAGCGTTGTTAGGCGCGATGCCAGGAAGACGATGCTTTCATTTACTGGATCTAGTTGGGGTAGCGGCCCAGTGAAGAGAACAGAAAGGCCCCCTATTCTTTTGTTCCTCCTAGCTCGGATAGGAGGGCACGGGGTGCTTTTAGTGGCCGTAAGGGCGGAGGTGACAACTCGAGGAGTTTTCCAGTGTGTCCTCGGTGTAGACGACGACACCAGGGCGAGTGAAGGATTAGGGACTATTTTGTCTGTGGGAATGCCAATCATCTAAAGAAGGACTGCCCATAAGCCAGGAAAGAGGAGCCGAAGCGGGGCGACAGTGTCATTCCTGCCAAAGTGTTTACTTTGACTCAGACTGAGGTGGAGGCTAGCCCCTTTGTTGTGACAGGTCAAATTTCTAGTGCTAGTTCATCTTTTACTGCGTTGATTGATTCGGGAGCTACCAATTCATTTGTGTCTGCTAGAGTGATAGATCAACTGTGTAGACCTATTGATTTGTATGCTAGGGGTTTTCAAACTTTGTTTCCAACTGGGGAATTGGTAGTCTTTAGGAGATGGATTAGAGCTTTGACAGTAGAGATAGATGGTAGGGAGTTGTCTGTTGATCTGGTTGAGCTTGCGATGGATGACTTCGATATGATCCTAGGGATGGATTGGTTATCGAAGTATGGGGCGACGATTGACTGCAAGCGCAGGATGGTGACTTTTAAACTAGAAGGGGAGGTACCCTTTGTATTTGTGGGAACAGTTAGTGGACCGCAGGTACCTAAGATTTCAGCATTGAAGGCTAGAGACCTGATGCAGGAAAGTTGCATAGGATTCCTAGCGAACATTGTGGATACCTCTAGGTTTGTGGCAGTTGGACCGGGTGAGACCAGATTGGTATGTGAGTTTCCAGACTTATTTCCTCCTGACCTGCCAGGGTTGCCGCCGCAGCGGGAGATTGAGTTTGTTATAGAGTTGGCGTCGGGGGTGGAGCCAGTATCTAGGAAACCTTACAGAATGGCTCCGGTAGAGGTGAAAGAGTTGAGGATTCAGTTACAAGAGTTACTGGATTCGGGATTCATCAGACTGAGTTTCTCGCCATGGGATGCTCTAATGTTGTTTGTCAAGAAGAATGATGGATCTCTTAGGATGTGTATTGACTACAGGGAGCTGAACAAGTTGACCATTAAAAATAAGTATCCACTGCCTCGGATCGACGATTTATTTGACCAGCTACAGGGAAGTATAGTGTTTTCCAAGATTGATCTTCGGTCAGGTTACCATCAATTAAGGATTAAAGAAGAGGACATACCAAAGATCACTTTCCGCATGAGGTATGGACATTATAAATTTCTGGTTATGTCCTTTGGATTAACCAATGCCTCAGCAACATTTATGGATATGATGAACAGAGTCTTCAAGGACTATTTGGAAAAGTTCATAATTGTGTTTATTGATGACATTCTGGTGTATTCTCGGTCAGAGACAAAGCACAAGCAGCATCTGCGTTTGGTATTGCAACGGTTGAGGGAGCATAGGTTATATGCTAAGTTCAGCAAGTGTGAGTTCTGGTTACCGCAAGTTACATTTCTAGGGAATATTGTCAGTAAGGAGGGGATTCTGGTTGACCCAACTAAGATTGAGGCAGTGAGAGATTGGCCTAGCCGGAGCAACGTTCTAGAAGTTAGAAGTTTTCTGGGATTGGTAGGATATTATCGATGGTTTGTTGAGGGGTTCTCCAGGATAGCTACACTGTTGACAAAATTGACAAAGAAGAAGACAAAGTATGTTTTGACAGATAGATGTGAGAACAGTTTCAAAGAGTTGAAGCGGCGACTGATCACCGCGCTAGTGTTGAGTTTGCTGATAGATGATGAGAAGTTTGTGGTTTACTGTGATGCTTCCAGAAGGGTTTAGGGTGTGTGTTGATGCAAGCTGGAAAAGTGATAGCCTATGAATCGAGAAAGTTAAAGGAGTATGAGCAGAGATATCCCATGCATGATCTGGAATTGGCAGCGGTGGTATTCGCACTCAAGATTTGGAGACATTATTTATATGGTTAGATGTGCGAAATATACACCGACCATAAGAGTTTGAAGTACTTCTTTACTCAGAAGGATTTGAACATGCATCAGAGGCGATGGCTGGAGTTGGTTAAAGATTATGATTGTGATATCCTATACCATCCTGGGAAGGCTAATGCAGTGGCTGATGCATTGAGTCGGAAGGGTCCAGGACAGTTGCTCAGTTCAAGACAGATATCCGATAAGATAGCAGAGGAGATGACTAGAGCAGGTATAGAACTGGTGGTTAGTCAGTTAGCCAACATCACTCTTCAGTCTACACTCCCAGAGAGGATCAGGGTGGCGCAGGGGAAGGATTCCCAGTTGGGAGGTCACAGGGAGAACGTCTTAGTCGGAGCGGCTAAGGACTTCTCTATCTCGGATATGGGGTTACTGAAGTACAAGGGTCGGATCTGTGTTCCAATGGATTCTGATATCCAGTGAGAGATCTTTGATGAATCGCATACCACTCCCTATTCCTTACATCCAGGTACGACGAAGATGTACCAAGATCTGAGAGCTTTGTATTGGTGGTCGGGCATGAAGAGGGATGTGGTGGATTATGTGGCCAAGTGCTTAACTTGTCAGCAGGTCAAGGCTGAACATCAAAGGTCAGCAAGGGCACTATAGCCTCTAGGGATTCCATACTGGAAGTGGGAAGATATTACCATGGACTTCGTGGTTGGTTTGCCGAAGACCGTGGGACAGCATGAATCGGTGTGGGTGATTGTGGATAGGTATACCAAGTCTGCCCACTTTTTACCTGTCAGGACGAATTATAATATGGAACAGTATGCCGAGTTATATGTGAAGGAAATTGTTCGACTTCATGGGGCTCTGAGGTTGATAGTATCCGACAGGGACCCCACCTTCACCTCCAAGTTTTGGGAGAGTCTGCAAAAGGCTATGGGCACGCAGTTACGGTTTAGTACCGCCTATCATCCTCAGACAGAAGGACAGTTTGAGAGGACGATTCAGATACTGGAAGATATGCTATGAGCCTATGTGTTAGATTTTGGGGGATCTTGGAGTAAGTACCTCCCTTTGATAGAGTTCTCGTACAACAACAGTTATCAGGCGACTATCAGAGTGGCTCCGTATGAGATGCTTTATGGAAGGAAGTACATGTAACCTATCCATTGGGATGAGACGGGTGAGAGGTGTTATTTGGGGGCAGAAATGGTTCAGAGGACCA
Organism: Humulus lupulus; assembly: GCF_963169125.1. Classification (NCBI taxonomy): domain Eukaryota; kingdom Viridiplantae; phylum Streptophyta; class Magnoliopsida; order Rosales; family Cannabaceae; genus Humulus; species Humulus lupulus. The sequence goes on from NC_084793.1 coordinate 207,344,961, forward strand.
ATGAGGCGATTGAGAAGATTAGAGCTCGAATGCTCGCCTCCTAGAGTCGCCAGAAGAGTTACTCAGACCTGAAATGCAGGAGCGTAGAATTTCAGGTCGGTGACCATATGTTCCTTAGAGTTTCACCTTTGAGAGGAGTGAAACGGTTTGGTGTTCGGGGCAAGCTGAGCCCTAGGTTTGTTAGCCCCTTTGAGGTTCTGGAACGGGTTGGGGAGATAGCTTACAGATTGGCAATGCCTCCAGTCTTATCAGGGGTTCATGATGTATTTCACGTATCCATGCTCCGGAAGTATGTATCAGATTCTTCACACGCGTTGAGTTATGAGAACTTGAAACTAGATCGGGATTTATCATATGAGGAGAAATCGGTTCAGATTCTCGATCGGAAGGATAAAGTAGACCATCACCTTGGTGAAAGTGTTGTGGAGGAACAACAAAGTTGAGGAGGCGACATGGGAACTTGAATTAGATATGCGGGAGTGGTATCTCTAGTTGTTTAGGTAATTTCGAGGATGAAATTTTTGTAAGGAGGGGATAGTTGTAGCGACCCAAATTTGCTAATAAGGCTTGGGACCTTGATTAGCGTGCCTGGAGGGCAATAATTGATATTTTGTATTAATATGTGAATTTAATGAATATGTGATTAGAAGTGCATGCTTAGGTGATTAAATATGCATGTGGGCCCCATTTGGCTGTTAGGGGCATATTTGTAATTTTAGCCCATTGGGGGCATAAATGTTATATTTATGTGTATTGTGATTGATACCTCGTGTGAGATGTTATATAGTGGTAGTGCACGGTTCGAGACGGTCCTAGAGAGCTATTTAGCTAGAAAGTCACAGCGGGGTTAAACACCCGACTCGGGAGGAGCTTAGGGGTATTTTGGGAATATTATAAAGTGTTCGAGAATTATTGAGTAGCGGTTAGTAATTCAGTAATGGTTTAGACGTGTCAGGATTAAACGGGAATTTTTAGGCATACTCGAGGACTTAGCGTGATGTGTTAAAAGACCAAATCGCCCTTGGTGTTATATGAGGATTTAAGTTAGCTTAAGGGGAAATTAGGTCATTTTGGCAGCTGGTTATAGGGCTGAGCATTGGGCGGGTTGGTCGGGTTACAAGATATTTTTACCCGTCCAATGTCATAATCGGGTTAGCAAAAGTGACCCGTAACTTGCCCAATTAAGAAATTTTTTTTTAACCTGTCCAATAATTTCGGCTGGTTGGTCGGGTTAACCCGCCCAAACCGAAATGGTACATTTTTTTTGGCGGGTTGGGCGGGTCAACCCGCCCAAACAAAAGTGGTATTTTTTTTTTTAACATTTTTGTAATTTTTTTCTTTTAAATGCTAGTACTAATAGTGTGAAATTTATATTTTTAAGCTTAAAACAATATTTTAAATTTATAGTAAAAAAATTAAAACAAAACTTAATTAATTTATATATTTATTTTAATATATTAAAAATAATAAATTCTTAATTGGGCGGGTTGATAATTATTTTCAACCCGCCCAATGTAACAATTGGACAGTTTAAATTTTGGTCGGTTTATTCGGGTTACGTTTTTTAGCGGTTTTTTCGGGTTGGTTTGGGCGGTTTATTCGGGTTGTAAAAAATTTTGCACAACCCTAGATGGTTATACTTAGTTAAGGGCTGGGAAATACTAGAACATTTTGGCAAAAGCAGAGGAAAGGAAAAGTACAGAATTTCTCAACTCTCTCTCTCTCATATTCAGCTCTCTCTTTCCCTCTCCTTGGTGGTTGAGAGCTTGAAGAGTCTTGAGGATTTTAGACTAAGGAATTGAAGGATTTTGCTTGCTGTGGCTAGGGGAATTAGCTGAAGGGTGTGTTTAACACAGAGGTAAGGTTTCATCCTTGATTTTCTTTAAGTTTCCAAGCATGTTCTTGAGAGTTTGAGAATGAAAGTTGAAAGCTGGATTTGTGGCTTGTTATTTGTGAGAATTCAGCTTGGGAATCAAAGGGGTTTAGCTTGGAGTTGGAATTGGAGGAAGCTCAAGGTCGAATTCATGTTTAAGGTAAGAATTCCATGCATTTTTTAGGTTTATATTCTGAAATGGTTTAAGTTTTCTGGTTTGTGGTTGAAGTTTGATAGGGTATTTGAGCTTGTTTTTGTTGTTTCTAAGTTGCCTTACTTTCTATTTGGAGTTTTGAGTTAATTTGGGACTTGGGAGTACCTTGGGGTATATTTGGAAGAGTTTTGGCTCGGGAAAAACCCAGTTTTCTGAGTTCATGTATGAGCGCCGCGACCCTGTTCTTCCGCGCCGCGACGCTAGGTTGAATCAGGAGGAGGGCACCACTCTGGGCACCGCAGCCCCTATAGGGTTGTGCCGCAGTGGTAGGCCAATTTCTGGGCAGGGGAAAATTGTGTTTTTAGGGTTTTGCCTCAGGGGGCTCGGGGGACGCTTCCGCTACCTAGTGTGGGGAAATGGGAGGTCCCGAGAGCACGGGATTGGTTCCAGGAGAAGATTATGAATTGGTTAGTAATGAGAGTGCTATGTATGTGTTGTGACTAGGTTTTCAGCGAGGCTCAGGTTAGGGGACCATGCTCGAGATTTCGGTGCTCAAGTAGCTCGGGACACAGGTAAGAAAACCGTTGTACCCATAGAGCAAGGCAAGGCCCCATAATTGTGTTGCAGGGCACGACCCTATATGATTATGTGCAGGGCATAGCCCATTGATTATGTTAATACATGTTTGTTTAGTTATGCTATGTATGCATATATGTAAATGATTGACAAGAGCCGGGAATGGTGAAGGCCGAGAATGGCAAGGGCCGGGAACGGCGAAGGCCGAGAACGACAAGGGTGCTGGGAGCAGCGTTTAGCACACGGAGTGCGAGTTGCCAGGGTAAGACCCTAAAGGATACCTGGGATATCCTTATGATGTAGATTGTGAACCCAGGGCCTGGTAAAGCGCTTGGGATGGCATGGCCGTATGTGTTTAGCCTATTGATGGATTTGTTATGTGCTGAGTGATTGATATGCATATGTTACCTATTTGTGTGGGGTTTTCTTGCTGGGCTTCGGCTCACAAGTGCTCTATGGTGCAGGTAAGGGCAAGGGGAAGATCGACTAACCATGAGTACGGAGAGCGTGAGGCGATGCTTACATGTCTGGTCTGCCTGGCTACCACGGCCAGGGGCATTTTTGGGAGATGCTTTGTACTAAATCCTATTTTGTCTTGTAGTGGACTTTAAACATATTTTGAGTTGTAAATATTTATAAACAATATTTTGGGATCCATAATGTAGAAAACTTATAATTTTCAATGAATGATTACATTTTCAAATTATGTGATTTCAATACAGTTTAGTTACACTTTTGAGCTAAATGCTTGATTAGCAAGTTAAATGCATATTTTAAACCCACTTAGTAACGACTTTAAGGTAGTAGGACGTTACAAGTAGCCTGAAACAAATCTCATCAAGATAATAAATAGTCTTTTTTATTTAAAATAATAAAACACATAATATATAGAATGAAATGAGAATCAGTTTAAAAAAAAATTACTATTAACCCATATTTAATACTCACTAACAATTATCTAAGCATGCAATCAAATAAGAAAGGAAGAAAATGATTACCTTCACAAAAAGCCAGCTTAACTCTCCTCCCTTTGCAATGTTTCAAAAAGAAAAAGTTCATATATATCACTCTTTGCTAGAAGAATATCACTGACTTGATGATCTTTCTGTAATTAGACATGGAAATCAAATTAAACCAATACATCCCCATATACGGTAACCTCACCTAAAACAACACTATTCAATAATTAATGGTTTAATGAATTAATATGTTTTTATTTACAACAAAAATAAAACTAAGTTTGTGAAAGTTCAGAGTATATGCCATAGCCTATATATAATTTTACATAGGAATTTAACTTGCATGTAGCCTACAAGAGTCAAGTGCTTGGATTTCAATAGTATACATCACGTTTTATAAATAAATATATAAATAATAAAGAAAAAGTCAAGCAATATATCACTCACATAATAAACAACACATCACTCACATAATAGTACATCACATGGTTGAATAAACTTCAATCTATAATGAATAAATTGTTCAGTAGTTCATTGCATTAAGAAATCAACATCGTTTGGATAAAAATAAAATAAAAGACATTTACATTTTTCATATCTCTCTGTCTCTCTCTCACACACATACGCATATATATATATACACAATATTCTAAATCCACTATAAAACTTGTAGCCATTCCTTTCTTTTTTTTAGTTTAAAACATATAAATGATATATCATTACGAAGAGGTAGATAAAAAAAAAGCAAAACTCAGAAAAAAGAAACATTATCTTGTATTTTCCTTTCTGACCAAATAGAGAAAAGCAAGACCCACTTAATGATTTCTCCAAATCATAGAGAATAAGCATAAAAATGAAGAATTTGATATAGATCTAAAGAGAAGAGAAATTCACCCACAATCATAAACAATAAATATAGTATAGAGGAAGAAAATAATATAGTGATGATATATATATAGAGAGAGATTGCAGAGACGTTACCTTGGTAGGATGGTTCTAAGGCTTGGGAGAGCTCAAAGGCTTGTGCAGCCAAATTCTACAATATGTTCCAAATAAGATCCCAAAACTCAATACATTGTGTAGTTATGATTATAAATATAAAATGGCTTATTGTGCCTAACCCTATGTAATGGTAAAGGGAAAAAAGGGAAGGGGCTGGGTTTGTCCCATGATTTTCCTTCATCAGAAAGAGGGGTATACAAAGATGGTTGCATCCGAGAGAGGTGGTGATGTTCAAGGTTTAGACTTTACCAATTTTTTTCAGCTAGGGTTTGGGAAAATGAGAGAGTTATAATATGTTAAGAAATGAGAGAGAGAGAGAGAGTGTGTACTCCGTATAAGAGGGAAAAATATAACACAAATTTCATTCACTGCTTTTATTTTCAGTTGCCACCTTTTAATTTAAGTTTGTTTACTTTACTGCATTTATTATATATATATATATTATAATACTTTTTCAATAGTCTTATAATGATGTGTTATATGAAATGCTAATTTTTATAAGTAACATGTCTCCTAGGAAAGAAGAGTAGTATAGTTATTTTTTCACCATAAATGGATACAAATAATGTGAATAAGATTTAAATTGTTAAATTGGGCAATATCACATTAATAGCATGTCCATATTACCTTAATATTTTTTACGGTTATTAATGAGTTTAATACATAGGAATAATATAGTTTAGAATTAATTAGTAATTGTTAGTAATTATTCTAAATTTGATAATTTTAGAATTTTAAGAGTTAAAATTTATATTACATAAGTGATTTATATTTAATAGTTAAATTTTTGTAATGATCACTTAGTAATTAAATTATGAGATATTTTAATAGAAAACATTTTATTTCTAAAATAGTGGGTGGGAGAAGATTATAAGGCACTATAACATACGATCTCTATTATTGGTTGAAAAATATTGGTTCTAGTCAGGGCCTCGAGACGGCTTTGCTTTTGTCCTCCCTATTGGAAGGTGTTTTGGCTAGGATTTTAACAGGTAAACTTCTTTGCGATAGGGTTTTAAGATGAATTCCATGTTTGACCTATCCTATCGACGACACTCATGGGTTAAGTCAAGATACATGAAATAGTAGGTTACACCAATGAAAAATAAACTTACCCTAGCTGAATATATTTATGACAAAAATAATGGTAATTGTTTATTATAAAGATCTCATATATTTTGATATAATAACAATTGACACTTACTTATGTTGGTTATCTCATCGTTGTACTTATATGAATAGGTTTTTGTAAGCATGCATCATGTTTATTTTTATTTCATTGCATGAATACTATGATTTATGGTGTATGAGGGTGTGTTGTATTTATTATTTTCTTTTGTTTAATTACAGTAATACAATGACTGGAGGAAACTCTCATATGTCCATTCTTGCTAATGGCAAATTAACTGGTAATATTATAAGGTGGAAAAGTAACATGAATCTATTGCCAATGACTAAGCACACAACTCAGAGGCCTATAATGGGAATTGTTCCCACTCCATACCGATGGGTAATGTAAGAGGAATTGTAAACGACACCTCGAGAAGTTAAAGAACAAAAAGGAAAGTAAATCTGATTTGCTAGACACTGAGGCTCATTTAGTGGAAAATAATTGTTATACCTGGATAGTTGATTCAGGAGCCACTAATCATGTTTCTTCTAATTTGCAAATGCTCAGCTCCTAGAGAGATCTACAAAAAGGGGAGTTCACACTGAGAGTGGGGACAAGGGCTTTTGTTTTATACCAAGGGCAAAGAAGTTTCCCACTCAAACTACAGTGGGAATTGTTCCCACTACCATATTGATGGGTATTGTAAGAGGAATTGTAAGGGAAACGTCGAGGAGTTAAAGAACAAAAAGGAAAGTAAATCTGATTTGCTAGACACTAAGGCCCATTTAGTGGAACATAATTGTTAAACCTGGATAGTTGATTCAAGAGTCACTAATAATGTTTGTTCTGATTTGAAAATGCTTAGTTCTTGGAGAGATCTACAAGAAGGGTAGTTTACACTGAGAGTGGGGACAGGGGCTTTTGTTTCATCCAGAGCAGTGGAAGAAGTGAAAATTTATTTTACTAAAAATAAATTTTTATCGTTAAAAGACATCTATTTTATTCCTAATTTCAAAAGGAATTTAATTTATGTTTCAAAATGTTTAGAACAATGCTATTCTATTTCTTTTAATAATAATTTTATTATTATTTCAAGAAATGGTTTGCATGTTTGTAACGAAAATCTAGATGAAGGTTTATATCTGATAAGATCTGAAATTTCTTCACTACTCAATACTGAAATGTTCAAATCTGAACAATGAAAGCCTAAATGAAAAAGAGTGCCTTAAGACAATATGTTTCTTTGGCACCTAAGACTATGTCATATTAACCTAGATAGGATTCAAAGACTAGTTAAGGATGGTCCTCTAAGTGAATTAAAGGTCGGAACTCTACTAGTTTGCGAATCTTGTTTAGAAGGAAAACTGACCAAAAGACATTTCTCCTCTAAATGTATTAAAGCAAAAGAACCTCTCAAGTTAATTCACATTGACGTTTGCAGTCTGATGAATGTACAAGCTTGAGATAATTATGAGTATTATCTCACCTTCATTTATGACTACTAAGGATACGGTTATGTATACTTGATGCAAAGGAAACCGGAAACCTTTGAAAAGTTCAAAGAATTCCGAGCTGAAGATGAAAATCAGTTAGGAAAAACCCTTAAAATGCTACAATCAGATCGAGGTTGGGAATACCTTGACAAGTAATTCGAATATTTCTTGATAGATCATGGAATTGTTTCATAGCTCACTACACCAGGTACTTTGCAACAAAATGGTGTTGCATAAAGGAGGAATAGGACTTTGATGGACATGATGAGATCAATGTTCAGTTACTCATCATTGCCCCTATCATTTTGGGGATATGCTTTACAAACAACTGCATACATCTTAAACCTAGTTCCATCAAAGTCTATAGATAAGACACCCTCAAATTAAGGACAGGTCGCAAAGCTAGTCTAAGGCATGTGCATATATGGGGATGTACAAAACATGTGCTAAAAGTTAAGACTGGTAAGTTGGAACTGAGATCTGAAGTATGTTTATTTGTTGGATACCCTAGAGGCACTAGAGGAGGTTATTTCTATAGTCCGATAGAAAGGAAAATATTTATATCGACAAATGCTACTATTATGGAAGAAGACTATATGAGGGACTTCAAACCTAGAAGTAAGGTTATACTCGAGCAGTTACTTGGTGATAAAATCACACCACAATTGACTTTAGAAGTTGGAATAGAATGAACCATAGTTACAAACTAGGATACTACAGTAGTCCTTCATAGTGGGAGGGTTGTAAGAAAACCCATTCGTTACAGTGGATTCTGAGAAGCATCAAGTGCCCATTTACCCTGAGCTTGGAGTTTTCGGTAATGATTCTATGAAACAATATTCATAGAAAGTTATATATACCAGCTAATAATTTGATGTTCCAATATTATTATATATGAACACTTACAATATATTTTTGAATCTCAGAGACCTCGCCAACTAGCTCTCCTTTTGCATTTTGATGACCCCTGCTCCACAAGTCTACCTTATCATGTTCAGTCAGGCATTTCCCAGTATGTTGCATTAACATCTCTTCAATACGCACATAGGCTCCTCTAGAGAGGTTGTGGTTGTAATTATTCATTGCTCGATAAGCCTGCATCTCTTTTAATTTTTTACGCCACTTGGGATTTAATCTTGATTTGACCAATTTTAACCAATATCTTCTTTTATGTCATATCACATTCAACTAGATTTTGGTCTTTCGCACTAAAGATTTGCACAGTTTTAGCAAGAATGCTAAGACCATCTGTAATGGGAGATGTAAATATTGTGCTATATTTGGACCAAAAAATAAAAATAATAAACAATCACAAAACACTCTCAAGAACGCCTATGCCAAGCCACAATCCCATCCCCCAAACTTAATTTCACTACAACATTAAAAAATTAACCCACAATTTTTCTCACCCAATAACTTCAATAGAAACCTCTCAATGCACGAAAAATCAAAGAGGAAATTTAGAATAATTGTTACCCAATGTGAGAATAGATGATCTTCACTCTTTATGTCTCCAATCCCCTAAGACTTTGCATCAATTTCTCCACAATCTGTAGATTTTTAGAATTAGGGCTTGAAATTGGGAAAAATGGTTTTTCAATTGGTAATGGAAAAAATAATGATGAAAAAGGGTTGATGGAAGATGTAGAGGAAGATTAATGGTGATTTTCTGGTTAGATTTGAGGTTTGAATGGAAAAAATGGAGTATTGGGAGGTGAAGTGGTTGGAGAAGATGAGAGAAAATGAGAGAGTTTTGGGAAAAAATGAGAAAAATGAGTGTTTTAAGCCTGAAATCGAAGAAGCACACGATTCTATACCCTTGCTTCACAGTGTGTGTCAAAAAGGGGTTTGATTTCTTGGTACGAGCGTCACTGCTCGATCTTATTGCGCCGCGGTTCCTAGAGCTCTTTGAAAATTCCTGTGGTTTCTGACTTCTCAAGGGCTGCGTGTAACGACCCAAATTTGCTAATAAGGCTTAGGGCCTTGATTAGCGTGCCTGGAGGGCAATAAGTGAATTATGGATATAATATGTGAATATGTGATAGACATGCATGTTAAGTTGAATTAAATATACATGTGGGCCCCGTTTGGATATTAGGGGTATGTTTGTGATTTTAGCCCGTTGAGGGTATAAATGTGATATGTTTGTAATATATCTGTGTAGCACGATCCGAGACAGTCCTAGGGAGCAGTAGCCAGGAAGTCACAACGGGGTTGAGAATCCGACTCAGGGCGAGTCGAGGGGTAGTTTGGGTATTAGATGTTTTAAGGGGTTATCGGGTTATAGAAATAAATATTTGGAGATATATTTGAGGTTAGAATGTCTAGGAGGGAATATTGGGGATATTTACCATTTTGCCCTCAGGGATGTTTTTGGTACCCTGAGCCTTAAGGTAACCTTATACACTTAAGTTGAATAAAACAAAACTGAGAATTACTTAGAACACTCTAAACCGACCCTTTTCCCTTCACTTCTTGGTTTTCTTCTTTCTCTCCATTTGAAGCTTTGGGGAAAACTCTTGGTGAATCAAGCTAGAGACTAAGAAGTGGAGCTGGGATTTTGGGGAGATTAAAGCTTGGAACTTAGAGAATCTACACAGAAACATAACTCATCAAGGTAAGCTCCTAATATGTTGAATTGTGTCAATTTGCAGCTGGTTTTAAGGTTGAATATTAGAGTTTGCATGTTAGCTATGTTTGGATTTGTTCTTGATTGCTTGGCTGAGTTTTGGGGCTAGTCTTTGTTTGGTTTTGATGCTGAGATTGTGTTAGAACCTTTGTGATAGTTAGTCTGGATTGTTGGCTTGATTTTGGGGGAAATTGGACTGGTTTTTGAGGTGGAAATGTTGAGTTTTTCTGGGTTCGAGGGGTAGGGGTGCTGCTCTGTTCTTGCTGAGCCGCAACCCCTTAGAACTTGGGGCGTCAGAAATTGGAGGCGCGCCGTGGCGCCCTTCAGCAAGGGTTGCGACGCTTATGGGAAATTTTGAGGCAAGGCCTCCTAATCATGATAAATAAACAACATGCATTTGAATCAATTTAAACTTACCAAATTTCTCACCACAAACCATCAAAACTTATTATCTCATATGCTTGCTTCACTTACTACTCTCCACTAATATAGACAATACATGCCCAAGAATCAATAGGACTTTTATAGCTTATAACGATAGGCTTAGGCATAGGTAGATGAAATGCCATTTAAGCTCAAAATTACCATAAGCATACAAACCATACGAACCAAACTTGATATCCACATTACAGCCCAAAGACAATCCCAATAATTTTTTCTTTTTTAGATTGAGAAAATTCACACATACATTTCATTTTCTTTTAAAATTACACTCCCGCAACATTTTTTTTTCACTGCATGTTTAAAAAGAGTGTAATCTACTTTCAATATTTGATTTTTTTTTTAAGAATATTTCTCAATCTATTTTTTTTTTCAATTTATAACACCCAATCCAAAATACACACCATTACCAAACCAATCCCCAATCATCATTCACTTATATGCTCATGGTAATTATTCAAGGGAAAGAAACATTATAATGTCTTTCAAGTAGGCTCACAATAGGTGTCACAGCAAAGAATTTAATGTAAGGCTAAAAAAAAAGGAAACTAGGGATTAAATTAATCAAGGTTGGCTTGAAAGGCTCAATCGTTCCAAAAATGGCCTAAATCACCTTCCTAAACATGCATTATCTAGGATTTCATCTCAAGTAGCAAGCAAGCAAGTTCGAAGCATAATCATCCATTTTTCCTTGAACCAAAATTTAGCAAGCATAAATATCATCAAATGCCCAAAAATTATTTAAAAATCATGATCAAGCTCTCACATATTTACATGGACCCAAGCAACTCAAAGAAATATTCAACCAAGCACACAGATTTGGTTCAATTTTTATGGCTTTCATTTCATCAAACTATATGAGAAATTCATTCATTCATTCATTATCATCAGCTAATCATTATCAACTTGACTGATCAAACATTCTAAACACCCTAGACACAACACAACCTAAAAAAAAAACTACATAAAAAAGAAAACAAGACTATTACAGAAAACCTACGCAATATAAACGCAACAAAGCTCTTCCCCCAAACTTATGTAATACATTGTCTTTAATGTATAAATAAAAGAAAAGGAAAAGAAAACTTGCCTGCAATCCAATGCGTTTCTCCATTGTAGTGACATTCATTGCTATCCTCCTTAGGTTGCAAATATAAAATTATTCGTCGAGGCATCAATAAGTGGTTGACACCCATAATAAGCGTCATACGAGACAACTTGAAAGTTGTCATTGTGAATGCCCTCAAGCTTGGCTAGATTTGGAATTGATGAGCTCTAATGTTCAACTTGACTTTCTTTGGAAATATAAGCATGATGGATGCAAATGAATGATTCTAATGGAGGTGGAGATGGTGGTGGCCTATAAGGATCGTCATATGTGTACTTTTCCATTATCATTAGCTCACTATATTGAGGATCGAGTACTTGTTGCATGGAGTGTGATGGTGGATGTAGCCTTTCTTCACTACTTTGCTCAAACAATTTATCCACATCTTGGGTAGAGATAACATTCGACACTACTATTTTCTCGCCCTTTTCTTCCTTACTTTGGATTGAAGAGGAATCCATTTGATGTTCAAATTCTTCCATTGGTAGCTCCATCTCCTCACCATTCCCCAAATTGACCTCCTCACTTTGTTCTTTCCCTCTTGAATTTTCAAAATTCCTCAATGATGAATCTTGGCTTTGAATTAAGGCTTCATTTTTATCCATATACTCCATCATCAATACCTCCAATGAACATGATTGAGCCGCTTGGTGAGGTTTCTCTTCTATAATTACTTCTTGAAAATCATCCAAATTTTCCTCATTTGGTCCTTGAGTGCAAGTGTTAAAAGTTGGCTCCATATTGTTATAATTGTTCTCCCATCCTTTGTTGTTCACTGAACAATTCCAATACAACCATTCATTGTATTCTGCCATGTCTTCCAACATCCAATAGGCTTCATCCACAGATAATTGGTAGAAATTGGTGGTACCATCTCCTCTTTCTACCCATTCTCTCGCTTTGACATTCAATCCATTGAGGAAGACCTCTAATTGACACTCTTTGGACAAACCATGGTATGGGAACCTCATTAGCAAAGCTTTGTATCTCCACCATGCCTTGTATAAAGGCTCCAAATCGTGTTGAAAAAAATTCATGAGGACTTGCATATGAGACATCTCAAGTTTCTCGCAAGACAAAAAACAAACATAGAAAAAAAATAAAAAAAATAAAAAAATATACAAACCAAATTAGAATCAAGAATCAATTATATTTGATATTGATTAAATAGTGGAGCTTTTCCCTTCACCTCTAAGCCGACCCTTTTCCCTTCACCTCTTGGTTTTCTTCGTTTTCTCCATTTGAAGCTTTGGGGAAAACTCTTGGTGAATCAAGCTAGAGACTAAGAAGTGGAGCTGTGATTTTGGGGATATTAAAGCTTGGAACTTAGAGAATCTACACAGAAACATAACTCATCAAGGTAAGCTCCTAATATGTTGAATTGTGTCAATTTGCAACTGGTTTTAAGGTTGAACATTAGAGTTTGCATGTTAGCTAAGTTTGGATTTGTTCTTGATTGCTTGGCTGAGTTTTGGGGCTAGTCTTTGTTAGGTTTTGATGCTGAGATTGTGTTAGAACCTTTGTGATAGTTAGTCTGGATTGTTGGCTTGATTTTGGGGAAAATTGGACTGGTTTTTGAGGTGGAAATGTTGAGTTTTTCTGGGTTCGAGGGGTAGGGCTGCAGCTCTATTCTTGCTGAGCCGCAACCCCTTAGAACTTGGGGCGTCAGAAATTGGAGGCGCGCCGCGGCGCCCTTCAGCAAGGGTCGCGGCGCATGTGGGAAATTTTGAGGCTAGGCCTCGGGTTAAGCTAGGGGCCGCGACATGAGTCCCTAGGGCCACAGTGCTTAAGGTACTTTTGCGTTTTTAAGAGGTTTTAGGCTAGGGAATTCACTAGTTAAGGCTCGGGATGGATTTTATCACCCGGACTGATAAAATTCAATGCCTGGAGATTATAATTATGGTTTGAAACTAATTATCAGATTAGAACTTGATGGATGAATGTTGTTAATGCGTTGTGACTAGGGTTTCGGCGAGGCTCAGGTTAAGGGAATGTGCTTGGGATATTGGTGCTTGGAAAGCTCGGGACGCAGGTAAGAAAACCACCGTTCCCATAGAGCTTGTATGCAGGGCAGAGCCCAATATGTTTGTATTGCAGGGCATAGCCCTTTGATTGAATTTGTTCATGTTCAGTATATGTTTTATTATGCCATTAATGCAATTGTGTAAATGTTCGGCAAGAGCTGGGAACGACGCAGGTCGAGGTCGGCAGGGGCTGGGAACGGCAAGGCGTCGGGAACGAGGTTAGGCACGTGGAGTGCAAGGCCGAGTGCGGTAAGGGGCCGGGAGCAGCTTTGAGCACGTGGAGTGCGAGTTTCCAGGGCGAGACCCTAAAGGCTACCTGGGATATCCTCACGGTGTGGACTGCGAACCCAGGGCCTGGTAAAGCGCTTGGGACGGCATGGCCGTGTGTGCTTTGCCTATTGATGGCCTGTTTATATGCTAAGTGTTTGTTATGCATATGTTTTCTACTTGTGGGGTTTTCTTGCTGGGCTGTGTCTCACGGGTGCTCTGTGGTGCAGGTAAGGGCAAGGGGAAAGTTGACCAACCATGAGTACGGAGAGCGTGAAGCGGCGCGTACATGTTTGGCCTGCCTGGCTGCCACAGCCAGTGGTTTTTGGGAGATGGTTGTAATAAAACTTAGCTTTTGTCTTCTAGTCAACTTTGTTTGTACTTATGTGTTGTAAATATTTCTAAACGGTATTTTGGGATCCCAAATCTCAAAAACTTTATGATTTTCAGTAAATGGAATTATTTTCAAGGTTTATAACTCTATACATGATTTAATTATACTTTTGACTTAAAACCTCGATTAGCGAGTTAAATGCACGTTTTAAACTCACTTAGTAACGACTCTAAAGAAGTAGGGCGTTACACTGCGACTCTAATATGATGGCGCCATGACTCAAAATGTATGCATTACTCTCTGACTTGGTAGGGTTGCGACGCTTCCTCCAGGCGCTGAGGTTCAAAATGGTCGCACATAATTTTTTTTCTCACGATTTCCACAATTCAAAATTACAAACTAAAGTCTAAAAGTAAAAAATTCTAATGAAAAACTAAAACAAAATAAAAATTTAACAATAAACATAAAAAAAAATAGTCCAACTAAAACAAAACAAAAGAACAAATTATAAAAATAACTTGGGATGCCTCCCAATAGAGTTGTCGTTAATGTCATTTAGTCGGACACTTGCCTCCTCTTCACAAAGGATTTAGCTGGATGATGGTCTTGAATTGATGAATAATACAACCCAAATATGGCTTTACGCTTTGCCTGTTTACCTTAAACATCTCTTAATCGTTTCCTTGCAACTCCACTGCCCCATAGGGAAATACTTTTACCATAGTAAATGGCCCCGACCACCTTGATTTTAGCTTTCCAGGAATGAGCTTCAACCTAGTATTGTACAACAAAACTTGCTCCCCTGGCTGGAAGTTTTCTCTAATGACCAGAAAAAGTCAGAATTTAAAACAACCTTGCCATCATTAGTAGGAGTTGCTTCTACTTCCACCAATTTAGAAACATAGTCCACAACAAGAAAAATGTACTTATTATCGTAAGATGACGAAAAAGTTCCCATGAAGTTAATCCCCCACACATAAAATAGTTTCACTTCTAGAATAGAATTTAAAGGCATTTCATTTCTCCTTGAGATGTTTTCGATAGGTTGATAACAATCATAAGATTTAACATAAGTGTTAGTATCTTTAGACAAAGTAGGATAATAAAATCTGCATTGTAATACCTTTGCCCTTGTCCTTGAAGCTCCAAAGTGACCACTGCAATGGAGAGTGTGGCAAGGAGTTAGAATGGACACCATTTCATATTCTGGTACACAACGGTGAATAACTTGATCTGGAAAATGCTTGGATAGAATGGGCTCCTCCCAATAATAGTCTTTCACTTCGGAATAAAATTTCTTCAGTTGTCACCTTGACATATCCAGAAGTACTATGTTGACAGCCAGGAAATTAACATAGTATGCAAACCATCATACATCATTATTTGCCTTTACTTCAAAAAATTGCTAATTTGGAAAAGCATCATTTCTCTTCACCTCTTTCCTACTTGGACTCTCATCCACCTCTAATAAAGACAAATGATCTGGCACCAAATTCTGAGTCCCTTTCTTTTCTCTAATCTCCATAATAAACTCTTGTAACAATAGAACCCAACGAATAAGACGAGGATTCGCATCTTTCTTGGTCATAAGAAACGTAATAGCATAATGATCAGTGTATACAATAACCTTATTCCCAATCTGATATGGCTAAACTTAACGAAAGCAAACACATTGGCCCAGAGTTTCTTTTTTGTAGTTCCATAATTAATTTGAGCATCATTCAAAGTGCGACTTGCATAATAAATCGATCTAAACACCTTATCAACTTTGGAGGCCAGGAGTTCCTTTTCTGTAGTTGCATAATTAACTTGAGCATCATTCAAAGTGCAACTTGCATAATTAGTAGAAATTGTTGCTGCTTCCACCCTTTTATAAACATAGTCCACAACGAGAAAAATGTACTTATTATTGTAAGATCACGGAAAAGGTCCCATGAAGACATTCCCCCACACATCAAACAGTTCCTCTTTTAGAATAACATTTAAAGGCATTTCATTTCTCCTTGCGATGTTTCTGGTATGTTTCCAACATTCACAAGATTAAACAAAAGTATTAGCATCTTTAAACAAGTAGGCCAATAAAATGCACATCGTAATACCTTTGCCCCTGTCCTTAAAACTCCAAAGTGACCACCGCAATGGAGAGTGTGGCAATGAGTTAGCATGAACACCATTTCATCTTCTAGTACACAACAACGAATGACTTTATCTGGAAATTACTTGTATAGAATGGGCTCCTCCCAATAATAGTGTTTGAACTCAGAATAAAATTTCTTGAGTTGTTGCCTTGACATCTCCGGAGGTATTATGTTGGCAGCCAGGAAGTTAACATAATCAGAAAACCACGACACATCATTATTTTCCTTTACTTCAAACAACTTGACATTTGGAAAAGTATCATTTATCTTCACCTCTTTCAAACTTGGACTCTCATCCACCTCTAATCTAGACAAATGATATGGAATCAAGTTCTCAGTCCAAATCTTGTCTCTAATCTCCATATCAAACACTTGCAACAATAGAATCCAATGAATAAGATGAATCTTCACATCTTTCTTGGTCATAAGATACTTAATAGAAAAATGATCAGTGTATGGAATCCCCTTATTCCCAATAAGATATTGCTAAACTTATCAAAAGAAAACACAATGACCAAGAGTTCCTGTTCTGTTATTGCATAATTAACTTGAGCATCATTAAAAGTGCAACTTGCATAATAAATCTTCTAAACACCTTGTCAACTTCGGAGGCCAAGATTATCTTTTCTGTAGTTGCATAATTAACTTGAGCATCATTCAAAGTGCGAGTTGCATAATTAGTAGAAGTTCCTGCTGCTTCCAAACATTTAGAAACATAGTCCACATCGAGCAAAATGTACTTACTAATGTAAGATCTTGGAAAATGTCCCATGAAGTCAATTCTCCACAAATCAATTAGTTCCTCTTGTAGTATAGCATTTAAAGGCATTTTATTTCTCCTTGAGATGTTTCTAGTACGTTGAGAGTGATCACAAGATTTAACAAAAGTATTAGAATCTTTAAACAAAGTAGGCTAATAAAATCCACATCGTAATACCTTTGCCTCTATCCTTGAAGCTTTAAAGAGACCACTGCAATGGAGAGTGGCAATGAGTTAGAATGGACACCATTTCATGTTTTGGTACACAACGGCGAATGACATGATTTGTACAATGCTTGTATAGAATGGGCTCCTCCCAATAATAGTGTTTGATCTCAGAATAAAATTTCTTGAGTTGTTGCCTTGACCTCTCTGGAGGTGCTATGTTGGAAGCTAGGAGGTTAACATAGTCAACAAACCACGACACATCATTATTTACCTTTACTTCAAAGAACTTCTCATTTGGGAAAGACTTATTTATCTTCACCTATTTCATACTTGGACTCCCATCCACCTCTAATCTAGAAAAATGATCTGCCACCATGTTCTCAGTCCCTTTCTTATCTCTAATCTCCATATCAAACTCTTGCAACAATAGAACCCAACGAATAAGACTAGACTTCGCCTCTTTCTTGGTCATAAGATACATAATAGCGGAATGATCAGTGTATACAATCACCTTATTCCCGATCATATATGGCTAAATTTATCAAAAGCAAACACAATGGAAAAGATTTCATTTTCTTTAGTTGCATAATTCACTTAAGCATCATTCAAAGTGCGACTTGCATAATAAATCGTTCTAAATACATTGTCAAGTTGGGAGGCCAAGGGTTCCTTTTTTTTAGTTGCATAATTAACTTGAGCATCATTCAAAGTTAGACTTGCATAATTAGTAGAAGTTGTTGTTGCTTCCAAATATTTAGAAACATAGTCCACAGCAAGCAAAATGTACTTATTATTGTAAAATCACGGAAAAGGTCCCATGATGTCAATCCCCCACACATCAAACAGTTCCTCTTGTAGAACAGCATTTAAAGGAATTTCATTTTCCTTGAGAGGTTTCTAATACGTTGAAAGCTATCAAAATATTTAACAAAAGTATTAGCATCTTTAAAAAAAGCAGGCTATTAAAATATGCATCGTAATACCTTTCCCATGTCCTTGAAGCTTTAAAGTGACCACCGTAATGGAGAGTGGCAATGAGTTAGAATGTACACTATTTCATCTTCTGGTACACAACTGTGAATAACTTCATATGGACAGTGCTTGTATAGAATGGGCTCCTCCCAATAATAGTGTTTAACCTCGGAATAAAATTTCTTGAGTTGTTGCCTTGACCTCTCCGGAGCTACTATGTTGGCAGCTAGGAAGTTAACATATTCAACAAACAACGACACATCATTATTTTGCCTTCAAAGAACCGCGCATTTGGAAATGCATCATTTATCTTTAGCTCTTTCATACTTAGACTCCCATCAACCTTTAATCTAGAAAAATGATCTGCCACAAAGTTCTCAGTCCCATTCTTGTCTCTAATCTCCATATCAAATTTTTGCAACAATAAAACCCAACGAATAAGGCTAGGCTTCGCATCTTTCTTGGTCATAAGATACTTAATAGAAGAATGATCAGTGTATACAATCACATTATTCCCGATCAGATATGGCTAAACTTATCAAAAGAAAACATAATAGAGTTCCTTTTCTGTAGTTGCAAAATTAACTTGAGCATCATTCAAAGTCTTGCATAATAAATCGTTCTAAACACCTTGTGAACTTTGGATGCCAAGAGTTCCCTTTTTGTAGTTGCATAATTAGTAGAAGTTGCTACTGCTTCCACCCATTTAGAGACATAGTCCACAGCGAGCAAAATTTACTTATTATTGTAAGATCACGGAAAAGGTCCCATGAAGTCAATCCCCCACACATCAAACAATTCCTCTTCTAGAATAGCATTTAAAGGCATTTCATTTTTCCATGAGATGTTTTCGGTACATTGACCACGATCACATGATTTAACAAAAGTATTAGAATCTTTAAACAAAGTACGCCAATAAAATATGCATCGTACTTCATTTTCCCATGTCCTTGAAGCTTTAAAGTGACCACTGCAATGGAGAGTGACAATGAGTTAGAATGGACACCATTTCATCTTCTAGTACACAACGACGAATGACTTTATCTGGACAATGGTTGTATAGAATGGGCTTCCCCCAATAATAGTGTTTGACCTCAGAACAAAATTTGTTGAGTTGATGCCTTGACCTCTCCAGAGGTACTATGCTGGCTGCCCGGAAGTTAACATGGGCAACAAACCACGACACATCATTATTTGCCTTTACTTCAAAGAACTGCTCATTTGGAAAAGCATCAGTTATCTTCACCTCTTTCATACTTGGAGTCTTATCCACCTCTAATCTAGACAAATGATCTACAACCAAGTTCTCAGTCCCTTTATTGTCTCTAATCTCCATATCAAACTCTTGCAACAATAGAACCCAACGAATAATACTAGGCTTCACATCTTTCTTGGTCATAAGATACTAAATAGCAGAATGATCAGTGTATGCAATCACCTTATTCCCGATCAGATATGGGTAAACTTATCAAAAACTAACACAATGGCCAAGAGTTCCTTTTCTGTAGTTGCATAATTAACTTGAGCATCATTCAAAGTGCGACTTGCATAATAAATCATTCTAAACACCTTGTCAACTTTGGAGGCCAAGAGTTCCTTTTCTGTAGTTACATAATCTACTTGAGCATCAATTAAAGTGTGACTTCCATAATTAGTAGAAGTTGTTGCTTCTTCTTCCAACCATTTAGAAACATAGTCCACAACGAGCAAAATGTACTTTTTATTGTAAGATGACAGAAAAGGTCCCATGAAGTCTATCCCCCACACATCAAATAGTTCCTCTTCTAGAATAATATTTAAAGGCATTTCATTTCTCATTGAGATGTTTCTGGTACGTTGACAACGATCACAATATTTAACAAAAGTATTAGCATCTTTAAATAAAGTTGGCCAATAAAATATGCATTGTAATACCTTTGCCCCTGTCCTTGAACCTCCAAAGTGACCACTTCAATGGAGAGTTTGGCATGAGTTAGAATGAACACCATTTTCTTCTTCTGGTACACAACGACGAATGACTTGATCTGGACCACAATAATAATGTTTGACCTCAGAATAAAATTTATTGAGTTGTTGCCTTGACATCTCTGTAGGTACTATGTTGGCAGTCAGAAAGTTAACATAGTAAGCAAACCATGACACATCATTATTTGTACTTACTTCAAAAACTGTTCATGTGGAAAGCCATCATTTATCTTCACCTCTTTTATACTTGGACTCTCATCCACCTCTAATCTAGACAATTGATCTGCTATCAAGTTCTGAGTCCTTTTCTTGTCTCTAATATCCATATCAAACCCAATGAGTATGACGAGGCTTCATATCATTCTTGGTCATAAGATACTTAATAGAAGAATGATTAGTGTATACAATCACCTTATTCCCAAACAGATATGGCCTAAACTTATCAAAAGCAAACACAATAGCCAAGTGTTCCTTTGCTTTAGTTCCATAATTAACTTGAGCATCATTTAAAGTGCGACTTGCATAATAAATCATTCTAAACACCTTGTCCACTCTTTGAACCAACACTGCTCCTTTTGCTTTTCCACTTGCATCACACATTAACTCAAATGGAAAATCCCAATTAGGTGCAACAACTATGGGTGCTAAAGTCAATTTCTCCTTATGTACCATAAAAGCATGACGACACTTCTCATAAAATTCAAAAGGTACTCCCTTCATCAGTAATATAGATAAATCCTTCAAAATCTTGGAAAATTCTTTAATGAATCTTCTATAAAACCCAACAGGAACATGAAGCTTCTAACTCCTTTATGTGAGACAGGAGGTGGTAAACTCTCAATTGTTGAAATCTTTGCCCGATCAACCTCAATTCCTCTACTTGAGATCTTGTGCCCTAGAACAATTCCTTCACTTACCAAAAAGTGGCACTTCTCCCAGTTCAAGACTAAGTGTGATTTCTCACTTCTCTTCAGAACTAGCTCCATCTATGAAATTTGATGGTATCCTGAATACCTATCTAAGAAACAATAGTAGTTATGGCCCACCAACCTATCCAACATTTGATCAACAAAGGCAAAGGGAAGTGATCTTTTCTAATGGCCTTATTCAGTTCACGGTAATCTATACATATCCTCCAACCTATCACAATATTAGTTGGAATCAATTCATTATTCTCATTCTTAACCATCGTCATTCCTCCCTTCTTTGGAACTACTTACATTAGACTTACCCATGCACTATCTGATATTGGGTAAATAATTCCAACATCTAACCACTTAAGAACTTCTTTTCTTACCACATCCTTTATTGTTGGATTTAATCTTCTCTCAGCATCACTTATCTGTTTGACTTCATCTTCCATAAAAATTCTATGCTTCATAGTTGATGGGAATATTCGCCTTATGTCAGCTAGAGTCCATCCAATAGCAGTCTTATGAACTCTTAATACCCTCTATAACTTTCCTACCTCCACCTCAGAGAGTGATGAAGATACTATAACTAGAAGGAACTCCTTTTCTCCAAGATATGCATAGCTTAAATGCTCTGGAAAAACCTTCAATTCTAAAATAGGTGGTTTCTCAATGGATGGTAGTGGTCTCTCAGGCCCTTGACCAAGTTCTTTAAGCCTCTTCTCTCTTAATGGTCCATACAATTGTATCCAATTCAAAAAACTCAATTCCTCCTCACAATCCTCTTCATCTACGTCATAGACTGTAAGACTCAGCTCAAGAGGATCTTCAACTAGCTTCTGACTTGCCACCGCTCCATCTATAACATCAAGGGAATAACAAATATCACTCGCCCTAGGATAAGTCATAGCCTTGAATACAGTAAATACTACTTCATCACCTTGTACTCTCAACTGTTATTCTCCTTTTTGCACATCTATCAAAGCTTGCATAGTTGCTAAAACTGGTCTCCCCATAATAATTGGGACATTCTCATCATCTTCCATATCAAGAACAATGAAATCTGCTAAAAAAAAAACTTATCCACTTTCACCAAAACATCTTGTATAATACCTCTTGGGGCGCTTAAGTGATCTATCTCGCAGATGTAATGTCACTATCGTGGGCCTAGCTTCTCCCAACCCATGTCTGCGAAATACTGACAATGACATCAAATTTATACTTGCCCCCAGATCACACAACGCATGCTTGCATTCAAACTCCCCAATGGCGCACAGTATAGTAAAACTACTAGGATCTCTTAACTTTTGTGGGAGCTTTCTCTCCAAAATTACACTACACTCTTCAGTCAATGCTACAATTTCATAATCTCTCATCTTCCTCTTGCAAGAGAGGATCTCCTGCATAAAGATGACATAGTTAGGCAATTATTCTTGTACACCTCTAAAAACTTTGCAAACTGTTTATCTAAATTATGCTTAAGGAGTCTATGTGGATAAGGAATCCTTATATGATGCTCAATGCTCATTGGTTGTACCACTTCCTTCTCTGGAGGGCCTTCAGTAACATTCTCTTCACTAGACTTCTTTCCTACTGTGCCTTGTACCTTTTTCTCATGACTCATCTCCTCTTGTTGATTCATCTTTGGCTCTTCATACTATGTTCCACTTCTCAAGGTGATGGCTTGGCACTGTTCTTTAGGATTCACCTTAGTAGTGCTAGGTAAATTTCCTTAAGCTTTTTTTTTGTCATCAAATTATCCAACTGACCTATTTGAGTCTCCAAACTCCTTACGTATGCCCTTGTCTTGGTCATGATTTTGTTCAATACATCAGGTTGTGTTTCAAGTTGTTTCATGGACATTGGCTGTTGTCGTGGTCTATTTTGTGGTTGATAAAAGCTAGGTCGAGGTAGTTGATAAGATTGCTGGGGTTGTGGGAAAGGCTGTTTATTTTGTGGATATTGATATTGTGGCTAGGGTTGAGAATAAGGTTGTTGTGTGCTTTGATTATTTGACCAAGAAAATTTTTGGTGGTTCTTCCAACCTTTATTGTTTGACATGGAAAAGGGGTTATTGTTTTCTTTGGTAATTTCCTATGGCTTGCCCTTCTTCCATGGGCATGTTATTCATATCTAGGACAGAACACTGATTTAGTGGATGGTCACTACCATATGTCTCACATAAATTCTGTACTTGAATGGCTTGAGATGGGAGATTGGTCTGTTGTAATTGTTTTGTTAAAGCTGACACTTGAGCTTTAAGCATGGAAATACATCCAATTCAATCATACCAGCCACCATCTTTTTGGCTGTCCCATCTCAGTTGGTCACTGGTAGTTATCCATCAGCATTTTCTCTATCAATTCATAATATTCATTAGCACTTTTGCTCATGATTGAACCTCCTCTTGTAGCATCTCGTATGGTATGAGTAGTACCATTCAACACATTATAAAAGTTGTGGATCAGCATCCACTTCTCTATACCATGATGTAGACACTTCCTTAAAATCTCTTTGAATCTCTCTCATGCATCATACATCGATTCCCCTTTTGTCTTGTAGAAATTATTAATTTCCCCTCTCAACTTTGCAGCTTTTGCTGGAGGGAAAAACTTTGCTAGGAACTTTTGGGCTAACTCCTCCCATGATGTGATAGAATTGGCTTGCAGTGAAATTAGCCAACTCTTTGCTCGGTCTCTTAGGGAAAATGGGAATAATCTTTGTCTGATTGCATCATCACTCACCCCATTAATCTTAAAAGTTGCACACAGCTCCAGGAAATCAATTATGTGCAAATTAGGATCTTCAGTAGGCAACCCCCCAAACTGAATAGTAGACTGCACCATTTGTAGTATTGCCGGGTTGATCTTAAAATTATTCACAACAATAGTGGGGTGTCTGATGCTTGAATGGAATCTCTTGACCGTAGGAATCACATAATCTCTAAGCTTCATTGGTTCTTGCTCCACTGTAATCTCTACTACATTTGGAATATTATTAACATTACATGTATTGGCTGTTACATTCCCTTGATTCTCAACCATGGAAAAGTCCATCCTTCTCTTAACCTTTCGATTTTGTCTGCAAGTTCTTTCGATTTCAAGATCTACCGGTATCAATTCCTTTTGTCTACTTTGTCGCATATACCAATATTTCCTGAAAGCACAATATCAGCCACAAACCAAATGAATAATAAACTAAAAACCAATTTAGAATAAAATCAACTCTATTGATATTAATGATACAGTCCTCGACAACAACGCAAAAAACATGTTGTGAGAATTTTGAACTACGCAAGTATATGCAATTGTAACAAGTAATAAAGTGATAAATTAAGTATCGTTCCCACGAAGACTATTATTAACTAAAAAAATTAATCTTTAATTCTAATTGATTCGACAAATAATGAATTCTGAATTTATAAAACTAAAGGAATAAAATAATAAAGCAATAAAATAGAACAATAGAGAACTCAATACTAAATATTAATTCAATGGAATGAGAATTAGGGTAACTTCATCAACTATCAACATATGCCCCTCTAATGTGAATTTCATAAATCCTATATCTATTGTGATATTTGATTACTATGGTAAATTATATTCGTACCAGGACATATAACTCTCTACAATAAGCAATTCTCCTACATCTCTATGGTAAATTAACATATCGCAAGCATTGAACAAGTGATCCCTAAGCACAAAAAATCATACAGGTACTCTCGTCCAATATAAATTTATGATTATTTGACTATAGCATATTTATCCTTCACTTCTCAGATCTCAGGATAAAATCATATCAATCATGTAAATGGTGATCAAGTATTCACAAGCATTAAACACAGGACAAATATTTCACAATATGGATAGAGAATTCAAAAAAGCTTAATTAGATAATAATAAGGTTTCAACAAGAATCAATTAACACCATAAATAAGAAATTAGTTCATGCTAATCATAATCAAATCCATCAAACTAAATATAAATATTACTACAAGAGATAGCAAAAGAAGAAGAAGAAAAAGAATGATGGAAACTAGTTGATCCCCAAGGTTTTGCCTCCTCAGAGTGTTTTCTTGAGTCTCTCCTTAGGGTTTTTTTTTTAAAAAAAAATCGTCATAATGTTTCTTGTATAGTTGTTTGTGTTGTGAATGTAAAATTCCACTTCTGCCCCTGCGTCAAATGGCCTAATTGCACTCTGATCGCCTCAGGCGTCGCGACCCCATCATGAAGTGTTGCGGCCCGTGTCCAAGAATCAAAATCATCTCATCTCTACCACAACAAGCATCGCGGCCCTTAAGGTAGTGTGGCGCGACTCAAATTCCCAAAAAATAGCACTAAGGCTCATAATGCAGGCGCTGCGACCCTTACTTCCCAGAATTTTGGTCGCCTCTGTTTGTCACAGAGTCACGACCCTTAAGACTAGCACCACGACTCAAATTGATTTTTTCACCAAATCACATCTTTTTTAGCCTAAACATGGTCCAATTATCAATTTTTCCATAAATCCTAAAATATTGTCAAACATAGGCAACAAAAGCGTCATACTGTACAAACATAAATAAATAAGCTAAAAAATTCCCTAAGATCACCCTCTAAAACACTGTAAAAGCTACTCTATCATTTAACAACTCTTTTCATTGTGCTATAATCTAATGAGCAAGTTTATCACATCACAAAGTAATAAGACTAGAATTAATCACATGTCTGTTATGCCACAATGTAATAGAACTATAATTAATCACATTACAAGAATTAGATGACATATTATTATTGTCATTATAAAGAGTACAAAGTATGATCATCTCATCCCATGAATAACCATTTCCCACAAAAGTGCCCAATTTAGTAAAAATGCGTTACCAGATTCAAACTTCATTTTTGATACTGGATTTACTCAATAGACTTCCATTTATAATGTTTATATTCATATTGGGAACATAGAAAACATTAGTTAAGGTCCTATTCATAAGTTTCATACTGCCATCCTTGCACCTTTCCTTCAGTTGCATTAATTTCACTCAAGGTTGCAATGATCTCAACATCAATTGCATTGACATGTATACCTTCTCTTAAGGATGCATTAGTCTCATCAATAAATGCATAAACTATGTCAATTTGCTTTAGAATTATCATACATTCCTCATTGAATGCATTATTATCTATTAAGGTTACAACGCATTCCTCATCGAATACAATAAATTTGATTAAGGTGACAAAGATCTGATCATCAATTAAAGTGACCTAATTAAATTCATTTAGAAGTGCAATGATCTTAAGATCAATTGCCTTAACCCTAATCTTATAGTGGTTCATTTTGCAATTACCATATCTCACATGATGATCAATAGTTTTACAAACAAAACAAGTATAACAATAACCATTGAATTGTTCATTAACATTCACAATTGTACTCTTAACATAAACAATAAACTCAAATTCACAAAAAAATGACAACAAACACATTTTGTTCAAATTCTTGAAATTTACACATTTAGAAATAAGGAATTTGATGATACCAATCACTTTTACTTTGTAATCCCATTGAGTAGTCTCCTCCTTTATTGATAGAGACTTTGAATCCATAATCACATTCATGTAGTGCATATCCAAATATAATATTCTTTGACCTCTCATGGTTATGTGTTCAACACAAACTAAATCTTGATGCAAGGATTTGATGATTGTAGAAGATGAATATATTTCCATAATTGTTGATTATGAAAAAACAAAAAAGAAAGTAATTAGAGAATAGAGATTTTTGAATATTGGGGATTTATGACTGACACATTCTAATCCAACAATGAATAATTGGAATTAATTCAATATTTCAAACCCTAGAGACTAATCAAGAATCATATTCAAAGTATTAATGCAAATCTTAATATAAAATAAACATATTTAAAATATGAATGCAAGTCTTGAAAATTAAGGAATGAGTAATTAAATAATTAGAACTTGAATTAAGAAACATTTAATCACAATACAACTATGGGCTTAATGATAGAATCACAAAAATTCGATCAAGAGAAAGAATAGACCTTTGTGGAGAGAAAACCAAGTTACATAAAATCATAAGTCTATGATTTTATGTGAATCACAAAATATAACAAGGCTTGACACAAATGAAGATTTGTTGTCCAAAAATTTATATTCCTAGCCTCCTCCTTGAGATTGCTTGAAGCTACTATAATGGAATGTGTTGACCTGTGAAATTGGCCAACGGTCGTAAGTACAGTATACGACACCTTTTGAATGGAATGAATCTAATACACGACAGAGTAAAAATATCTAAAAAAAAACACACAGGAATTTATAGTGGTTCAGCCCTGTTCTTCTAAACAGTAATAACCTAATCCACTTAGTCTTTAGTATTGAATTTCTCGAAAGACAATTACAAAGATCAACTCAGAGTTCACTCTTCATAAGTTCGTCCAAAAGATCGATCCAAAAAGTATAGAAAAAGATATCCCTTGAAATAAAGCCCTGGGTCCTTTATTTATAGTACCCAGGGGCTGTTACATGATCAGTAAGAGTGGGGATTGTGGTTTGGTACACGATCATTGGGAGTGGAGATAAGTATCCACCCTCCCATGATTATGTGATCGCGGGTCTTTATATTGTCTTCTCTGGATCGTGGTCAATAATACACGATTGAGACCTTCGAGAAAATGCTAAGTCTTGATTGGTTTATGGGACTTAGGTGCTAGGATCGACGATCTTTTAGAGATTAGGTTCTAGACCCGTTGGTCCTCTAGGTGCTAGGTCTGTGATCTTCTAGGTGCTATGCCAATTGATCTACTAGGTTATAGACCTGTTGATCTCAATTTGAACGAGGGTGCGTTTTACCCAGTGAAGTGTCTTTGGGAGTGTAGGTCGACCACCCTATGAAAGGATAGGGTGGGCCGACCACCTCAAGGGGTTCTTGGGAATGCTCAGACCGACCACCCCTTGGGGTTGGGTTCAGGCCGACCACCCCTTGGGGGCCAATGGCAAGCCGACCACCCCTAGCGGGTTTAGGCCTGGTTGACTTTCTATAGGTCCTGGGCCTGTCTTTTTTGCTCATCGGTCTTTTTTCAATACTTCGTCATTTTTCCCCGATTTGTAATGCCACATGCCGCTTTCTCATTTTCCACGTCATCTTTGGAATTTTGAGGGATAACATTTGCCCCCCAAGTTTATCGTAATGCTTTCAACATTACAGTAAACTTGATCTGGCCTGAGAAATATATCGTAGCAGTACTTTAACAGCGAAGTCCCTCAGAACATTACATAGTACTTTTATTAACTATCGATAATTTTCTCAGCAGGAATTTATCCAGGATAATTGTAATTCCTAAAAATATTTATATTTCTCAAGGAATTTGAATTCCTAAAAATATAAGATATTTTTCAAGTAATTTGAATTTTTAACAATACCAGATATTTTTCAAGGATTTAAAATTCCTAAAAATATATGGTTAACCTTAGAGGCTATAAGTTTGATATTCACTTCTCAGTTCTCTGCTCTGTTCGCCTAAGCTGTAGGGTTCTCCAAGCGTGATTTCTTCAATTCTTTTTCAAACTCAGATCTTCACTTGGGTAAGTATTTTCTCCTAATCTTTACATCATTTAATTTAAATGTACTTAGATTTAGAAGAAATACTTTGAATCTTTGAGAAATCTGTCTGAATCTCTTTGTTTTGTTTTGTTTTGATCCAAAGTAATTGACTTGTTTAAATAAATTCTATGATTTCCCTAGCCTGGATGATTTCTAGGGTTCCAAACCCTAGCATAGGCGATTTCAGGCTTGTAAAACTCTGACCTAGGCCGACCACTATTTGAGATTCACTAGCCTGGCAATTTTCAAGCTTGTAAAACCCTAGGGAGATCACCTTTAAGTCCCCTTGGTCTAGCAATTTCTAGGCTTATAAACATTAGGGTTGGGCGATTTTCAGGGTTTCAGATCCAGGCATAGGCAATTTCCAGGGATGTAAATTCCATCGTGGGCTTACCACCCCTAGGGTTTTCATCATGGGCAGACCACGTTTCCCTTGCATTTCCCTTGCCTTGTGCAACTTCTAGGCCTACATAACCCATCATGGGTCGAGCACCCTAGGGTTTCCATCATGGGCCGACCAAGGGCTTCCTTAGCCTTGGAATTTCTAGGGTTACATAATCCAACCCCAGATTTTACTCCTATGCCCTGGGCGATTTCCAAGGTTACAAAGTCCAACTGTAGACTGCATTCCATGCCCTGGGCAAGTTCTAGAGTCACTAGTCTTGGCTGGTTTGCCCAAACCTTAGCGCAGGCCAACCACCATTCTCCTTGGGCGACGTCTAGGGATCCAAGATCCAGGGTGGTCGGCCCAACCATAGGCCGATCACTTGGGACCTTAAATATATTTTTTTCTTTTGATTTCTTAAACTTCACTCCTTAATTAATGGATATGCCCCCAGCTATTGGCTTCATTATGTTCACTTACTAACTTTACTCTTTATTTTTCCTTTGTTGCAAATGTCCAGCTCTTTGTCAGATAAGTCTTTAAGTGAGTGTACTCCACATGCGTTCTTGGAAAGAGTAAAAAGGATTCTCCTTTGCTCTGCTTTAAATCTATTTAGTGAGGAAGATTTCTTAAAAAGGTATAGTCCAATGGCAAGAGTGAAATAGACAACTCGGCAACCCTCCGAAGATAATCCGCAGATTGCCAGGCACATCACTCAGGGCTCTTCACCTGGCTCTTTGTAGATCTCTTCTCAGCATAGTACACCTCGTGTCTCTCAAGGCACATCTCAGCAAAGTCACTCTTCTCAGTGGATTTTGTCCGGTCAGCCAAACTCCTTGCCATGCCCTTTGAACTGGGATACCAGTCGGGTACCCCATCAATCTTCTTCTAAGCTAGAACATACCGAGGACTCTCATCTCTAGGTTACTTATCCTTGAAGCGTTTGATTCACAGGTTCCGGCCTAAGGTGGTTCGCCCTTCTTCCAAGAGCAAGACAGTATCGCCAGCTGTGTAGCAGAAGAAGAAATGACAAAAAGAGTTCCATTCATCAAATTCTGGAGCCACCTTTGCTAGTGAGATCATATTGAAACTAGTTGAGAAGCCTCGCCCTGCTGATTATGAGGTTGTTTGGTTCAAGGGGATTGCCTTAGATATGACTGAAGAGAAGGTAAAGAACTTAAGGAAGACATTTGACCTCTCTGGAATTTCTATTACTATCCTTGGTCTAAACGATAGAGCTGAGAACCCTCCTTTGGGTATGTACGCCTAGACACACTCTGCCATCAAGTCCAGTTCCCTTCTCAGCTGGCTCCCAATGCGATCTTGGTGTTATCTACATTGTACATTATCTATCATCATAGAAAATGGGTTGCTCTAGTACCTCACGAGATCCACTACTTATTTTTTCTGAAGACGAACCCTTCTCAACGCAACTCGGGGTATTTCCACTTCCACCATTATACGAGCAAGGGTACCAACACTTTCTTGGAAGAGATCTCTGGAAATAGCAAGGCGTTTAGATATGCCGACAACTATTTCTTCACTAAGGATGCTGAGGCCAACTACTCCAAGTTTAAGCACGTCGGGCCTTTTTATAGACCACTCCCGACCAAGACTATGACAATTAGGGCCAAGGCATTGATTGCCATGACCCCTGAGGAGAAGAATGTCAAGACCATTGTTACTTCAAAGAACCTTAGGAAATTTGGGTTGTTTCCTCCTACTATAGTTGATGTTCCAGATGAAGATGGTCCCGAGCCCGTGAATGCCATAGACTCCCGGGACCTATTCATGTTGAGGAGATACCTCTTTGCCTGTGCTAGCTGGATAGGAGGGTGATGAGGTGGGTGCATTTGTTGCGTACACATCGCTTGCTTCAGATGATATTGATGAGACTATGTTCGAGCCCCAATCTTATTCAAAAGGTTCGACACTTTATCACCTTCATTTTATGATTCATTTGTGCTTGATATCCTTCTAACATTTGATCTTCTTTTGTAGGTTTAAACATGTTTGGCTTTGTCCATACCTAGCAGAGGTTGACTCCCACCGAGGCCAGTCCTTCTGTTCGAGTTGCTAAGAGGGCCAGGGTTAAGGCTGAGTCGATAATGGAGGTTCCTCCCAAGGTGCCTCCTTCGATTCCTTTGGAATCTAGTCCTGTCGCAGACATAGAGCCATCCTTGCCTACACCGGTTCCTCCCATTTTCACTGATGCAGGTGCCTCCTGTTCTGCACCACACTAGTCTGCCATACGGAATCTAGGTGCCATCATGGACCGAACGTCCCATCTAGAGCAGTTGACAACAAATTTTAATGGGATTAAGAATGAGGATTTGAGCACCATCCTCATGAAGTCACCCCTTGACATTCAGAGTGTAAGTCCTTTATAGTTTTCTTCTTGTCTGGTTAGCTTGTTTGCTGACGTTTATCTAACACTTGTATGTTTTTTTGCAGGCACTGATGTTGGTGTCCCATGTCCGTGATAGGTATGTAGAGTACACCTCTACGCTTTCCAACCTTCTTTCTAAGCATGAAGCTGTCCGCCATGAGGTGCTGGACCTTAGGCAAGTTCTTGGCTCTAGGGATATAAACATTTCTTTGAAAGATGAAGAGATCAACACTCTCCGCTGTACCGTGGAGCTCAAACAGTAGGAAGTGACCAAGTTGACTCTCAGGATAACTCAGATAGAGGGGAAACTTGGCGATCAGCTCCAACAGTCTGATGCTGAGAAAGAGAAGTTGATTGCTGACATGGACCAACTGCGGAAGGATGTTCTTGTCAAGAAGGAGCAAGAGGTCTAGGCTGTCCAGGACTAGGCTCGAGAGGAGTATTCAGAGACAACTTTCTCTTGCTTCTACTTGATATGGAAGTCAAACAAATATCTGAACTTGGATTTCCTTCCCAAGAATATGCGAGCGAAGGAGCTTAGGAAGTGTCTGGCTCATGACGCTGTCGAGGCTCATGGTGGCCTTTAGATGATAATCCTTGCCCTAGTTAGTCTTCTTTTGGTCTTTTTCTCTGTCTTTCCTTTCATGCCATTGGTGGGGCACCTTATACTTGACAATTTTTACATATGACATTTTATGCTTCTTTGTTATGAGTACTCAGTGTATTGATTGAAATCTTTTATTTCCAATGCTTACTAAGTATATCAACTCATAACCTTCATTGGCTCAGGTATCAGTATACCTTGAACACATGTATTTCACGTGCCATACTAACCTTACTCTTTTATGTTTTTCATGCTAACAACCATGGTAATGTGAGTAGTATGATACTTCACCAAGTACCAAGGTTATGTCGACACCCCATGGGTGATAGGCCGACCACACTATAGGGTTGATGGATTGGTCAACCACCCTATAAGGGACATGGCTAGGAGTCTCCTTACTAATGCTTTTTTGTTTTTTTTTTTGCATTTTCGGAACATGTTGAAAAAATGTCGTAGAAAAAGTTAAGCTTGCTTTGTACTTAAGGTCACAACCTCATTGCTTGTGTATACCCCGATTGGTATATGCCCCCTAGTGATCATGGGTTTAACAGCCTTGGTCACTTGCTACTTGACCATGCTTTGCTTAGAGCATTTAGACACATAGTATTATCCTTTTCACCCAACGATGCAAGCTGCAAATGCTTGTCCCTCATTGGTAGTCGGGTGATGGTTTCATACTCCGTAGTAATGATACCTACACACAGATGAAAATTGTGTAGCAAGTGTCGATCATGATCTACGTAATCTCTCGTGTACTCATTATAATGATTGTGGACAGAAGTGTCTAAGTTGGACCAATCGGGCCTAGATGGGCTAATCAAGCCTGTAACGAGTCTTAGATCAAATTATCGATCGGTCCCTCAAGGACCAGATTTGATTATGATCTGATGATGGAGATTGGTCTTCGAAAGAGTCTTCTTTTTTCATCATATGGGTCAATAGCCTCCTCAAGAACCATGATCGAACATGATGAAATGATTTGGAAACAAGGTCCTAGGACCTGTCTCTCTTTTTGATCACATAGGTCGATAGGCTCCTAACAAATCGAGATCAAATATTATCCATTAATTTGTTGACAAGGTCCTAGGACCTATCCCTCTTTTGGATCGTATGGGTCGATAGGCTCCTCAAGAACCAATATTGAACATGATCCATTAATTTGACGACAAGGTCCTAGGACCTGTCTCTCTTTTGGATCGTATGGGTCGTTAGGCTCCTCAAGAACCAAGATCAAACATGATACATTAATTTGGCGACAAGGTCCTAGGATGTAACGACCCAAATTCACTAATAAGGCTTAAGGGCCTTGATTAGTGTGCCGGGAGGGCATGATGGGAATTATGTGTGATTATTATGATTAAGATGCATGATTATGATTTTAAGCATGTTATATGACTATGTGAATTATATTATGTGATAATTATGATGTGTGAATTGTACCGCGTGGGTGTTGTGATACCAACGTGATGCACGTGCCGAGACGGTCCTAGGAAACTAGATAATGGTAACTGGTGATTTGGTAACCTGCGTAACTGTTAGTAACCATAGAGAGTAACAGGTTTTATGGGGAAAGTGGTAGAATTGCAAAGCTGGTGAAAAGACAAGTATGGCCTTGAGGTTTAGTTAGGAAGGGTAGAACAGTCATTTGGTAGGATAAATGATCATTAGCTGAAGGGAAAATATGATATACGTATAACACTTGGAGAAATGGGTTTATGCTGAAATTGGGGACCTAGAGGAAGAGCAAACCTAAGAAGAAGAAGAAGGGAGAAACTGAATTTAGCTTTTGGAAGAAGAATTTAAGGGTGATTGGAGTTGTCAAGCAAGCTTAGAACAAGAATACTCAGAGGTAAGATTTTGATTATGATATATTCAAGTTTTAAGTCTGTAATTTTAGATAATGAATGTGAATTGAGGCAAGTTGGTGGCTGGTTTTGTGTGAATTCAGAATTGGGAAGTCAAGGGGGAAGGAGGTTTAGAGCTGGAGGTTGGACTCACCATTCAAGGTAAGGTCTCTGTGTGTTTATTAGGCTTGTTTCTGTTAAGGTATAGGGAGTTTGGAGTGTGGTTTGTGTTTGAGTTCAAGCTGTTCTTAATTTTCTTGTTTGAGTTGTTAAGTGTGAAATTCAAGAGTGAATTTTAGGATTGAAGGTGTGAGTGAGCTTGGGCATGATGTTTTTGGGTTGTTGTGAGGTTTATTAAGGGTTTAGAGTTGGTTTTGGGACTTAGGATGGAGTTTGGGGTGATTTGGAAAGGTTGAAGCTCGGGAAAATGCGAAGGAAAAACCCAGAATTCTGGGCAGCGAAGGCATGTCGCGGCACGGGTTTTGTGTGCCGCGGCCTGGAGTCTCTGACTGATGGATGCCGCGGCACAAGGAAGTGGTGCCGCGGCACAAGGCCAATTTCAGAGTGTCACTTTTGGCAATTTTTGGCCTTTGCTCCGGGGGTTCGGGGGGATGTCTCCGGGGTGTTGTTCTAAGGTTTTGGGGGTTCCGAGAGTGTGGGTTAGGTTCCGGGAAGATAGTCTTGGATTGGTTAATGACAAAGAATATTATATTTGTGTTGTGATTAGGACTTTGGAGAGGCTCGGAGTAGAGGACCGTGCTTGTGGCTACGTGGCATCGGAAACCAGTGAATTGAAAGGTAAGAAAACTGCACCCGAATGTATGGTTGTGAATGGGACTAAGTGCTCCCGAGAGTTGTATTGTGTCATCGTTGGTATTATGCCAAGGGACACGTATAAGCGGTCTAAGAGTACCGTTCATGATTTTAGCGCACGGAGCGCGAATTGGCCACTGGGCGCCGGAAACAATAGGATAACAGAGGGAGCTGCCTGTGAGCGCTAGCCCTAGTTATCGTCTGTGCATTATGTATTTGACCTGAGATGCTTAGTATATGAAATACTTGATTGATGATATACTTGAGTTGATGAGATGCTATATGTGTAATTGACTTGTTGCTAGTTGTTCATGTTGTGTTTTCTTGCTGGGCCTTGGCTCACGGGTGCTACGTGGTGCAGGTAAGGGCAAGGGCAAGCTGGACCAGGCCTGAGGTGGAGAGCTCCGAGGTGAAATGTACATAGCCAGCCATTCAATCACCACGGTCGAGGAGTGTGTCAGGACAAAGATTACCTAACTGCTCGTTTTTGCCTTAGTATGGCCAGTCGATGTATTTAAACTTTGTAACTTTTGTAAATGGCTTTTAAACTGTCATTTTTTTTGGGATCCCATGTACATAAACAATGTTTAGTAATGAAAATGTAACTTTTGAGACCAAAACTCTTTTAACCCTAGTACCTCTACTATTCCAGTAACACGCTTTTACTTTAATGACTTGATTAGCAAGTCTGGCACTTTATAAACACACAGTGTAACGGTCTTGGCTATCCAGGGCGTTACAACTTGGTATCAGAGTGTCCTAGGTTTATGGGTCCTGAAGACTGGCTGGGTATGTACATTCGCTGCGGGAGACAAGCTCAACTCAGGGTTTGGTAATTGTATATGCATGATTATGTGTTTAAATGATTTGAGTGAGATATGAATGTTGATATCTGTCTGATAAATAGGGAGCATGAGATTCTGATAGGGCCTGGCCCTTGACTATTGCATGATGCTATTGAGGCGTGCTTATTAGCATTGCTGTGCATGTGGATGAATATCTGGATAGATTGCTATATTTGTTTGCTTGTGGATGATTGGAGTTTCAGTGGTGGATTATGGAGAGATTATCACCCTGTCATCTTAGCCTAATTGTTTAGTCGTTGTTTGCAGATTGACTTGAATAGATATGCGTTCAAGGAAATCCACATGACAAGCCGGCAGGTCTGGGGCTAGAGAGGATGACCAGGGGCCAACCCCTCCGCCAGTCCCTGAGAACTGGCAGCAGTTAATGGCAGAAATGCAAGCTAGGCTTCAGAGCCAAGATGAGTTGATTAGAATGTTGCAGCAAGCTCCATCTGGGAGTGTTGCCCCTGCTGGGCCACCGGCACTGGTACCTGTGGTACAGCCCGTTGATGTTGGTAATAAAGTGGAACCGTTGTATGAGCGGTTCAGAAAGCAGCAGCCCCCGATTTTTGAGGGTGGACCAGATCCACTAAAAGCTGAGCAGTGGATGACCTTGATCACCACCATACTTGATTTTATGAAAGTAGAAGGGCATGATAGGGTGGCCTGTGCCACTTATATACTGAGAAAGGATGCCTTAATCTGGTGGGAGGTGGCGTCACAGACTAGAAACGTTGCTGCAATGACATGGGAGGAGTTTAAGGATTTGTTCAATAGGAAGTACTATAACGTTCCCGTCAGGGCAGCGAAGGTGAATGAGTTTGTGGGACTGGTTCAGGGCAGTATGACCGTTACAGAATATGCCTTGAAGTTTGACAGACTTGCAAAGTTCGCACCAGATCTTGTACCTACCGATGCGACCAGGTTAGACAGGTTTGTTAGAGGGCTAAATGTCATGATAGCCCGGGATGTAAGGGATGTAAGGATTACTACAGTTCCTGGAGTGACCACCTATGCCCAGGCTGTGGAAAGGGCTCTGACTGCTGAGGAAGCAGAGAATAGGATTTGGAGGGATAGTGCTACAAGAAGGGAGGGCCGTAGGCCGGTGCCTCCATATTCAGGTTCTAGTAGAGGTGGAGGTATCAGTGATTTGAAGAGAAAGACTCCTGAAGCCCCAAACGCTCCTAGGTTTGATAGAGGAGGTCGGGGTACTCAGGGTGGCCTTCGGGGAGGCGGTGATTCGTGGAGGACTTACCCAGAATGCATGAGGTGCAGGAGACGCCATTTGGGCGAGTGTCAGGCTAAGGCCTGTTATGTATGCGGGGTGGTGGGACACCTCAGGAAAGATTGCCCAACAGTGAAGAAGGGCGAGGCAGGGAAGGTGGATAGCTTGACTCCAGCTCGAGTGTTCACTTTGACGCAGGCAGTGGCCGAGGCTAGTCCCTCGGTAGTGACAGGTCAGCTTTCTAGTGCTGGCACTTCTTTTACTGTTTTGATTGATTCTGGTGCTACGCATTCATTTGTATCTGATAGGGTGATTGATAGATTGTGTAGACCTAGTGAGTTTAGTGCTTCAGGGTTTGGGACTATATTGCCTACGGGAGAGCTGGTGGTGTCTAGGAAATGGGTTAAGGCACTGCCAGTGTTAGTTGATGGTAGAGAGTTGTTAGTGGACTTGATTGAGTTGAGTATGGAGGACTTTGACATGATTTTAGGTATGGATTGGCTGGTTAGATACGGAGCTACCATTGACTGTAGAAAGAAAATGGTGACTTTTGAGCCAGAGGGTGAGGATCCCTTCGTTTTTGTGGGAGCGGTGCGTGGGCCCCGTGTACCCAGGATTTCTGCGTTGAGAGCCAGAGATTTGCTACAGGGTGGATGTATAGGCTTCTTGGCTAGTGTGGTGGATACCACCAAGGTTTCACCAGTTGGGCCGGAGGAGACCAGACTGGTTTGTGAGTTCTTGGATGTGTTTCCTGAGGATTTGCCTGGGTTGCCGCTGCGTAGGGAGATTGAGTTTGTTATTGAGTTGGCACCGGGGACGGAGCAAGTGTCGAGGGCACCATACAAGATGGCACCATCGGAACTGAAAGAGTTAAAGATACAACTGCAGGAACTTCTGGATATAGGGTTCATTAGACCTAGCTATTCGCCATGGGGTGCTCCAGTTTTATTTGTTAAGAAGAAGGATGGGACTCTGAGAATGTGTATTGACTATCGGGAATTGAATAAGTTAACTATTAAGAATAAATATCCCCTACCGAGAATTGATGACTTGTTCGATCAGTTGCAGGGTAAGATGGTGTTCTCAAAGATTGATCTTCGATCTGGTTATCACCAGCTGAGGATCAAGGATGAGGACATACCTAAGACGGCCTTCCGGACACGGTATGGGCATTATGAGTTCTTAGTCATGTCTTTTGGTTTGACCAATGCCCCAGCAGCTTTTATGGACTTAATGAACAGAGTGTTCAAAGATTTTCTGGATCAGTTTGTTATAGTCTTCATTGATGATATCTTGGTGTACTCCAGTTCAGAGGCAGAGCACGAGTTTCATCTTCGACTGGTTCTTCAAAGGTTGAGGGAGCATCAGTTATATGCTAAGTTTAAGAAGTGCGAGTTCTGGTTACCTGAAGTGGCATTCCTTGGACACATTGTAGGTGCAGATGGGATTAAAGTAGATCCGTCTAAGATAGAGGCAGTTAGGGATTGGCCGAGGCCAAGGAACGCCTCAGAAGTGCGGAGTTTTCTTGGTTTGGCAGGCTACTACAGGCGGTTTGTAGAGGGCTTCTCGAAGATAGCAGCACCGATGACAGAATTGACAAGAAAGAATCTAAAGTTTATTTGGTCAGACAAGTGTGAGGGCAGTTTCCAAGAATTGAAGCGATGACTTATTACTGCACCAGTGTTGAGTTTGCCTTCAGGAGAAGGGAAGTTTGTTGTTTATTGTTATGCGTCGAAGTTGGGCTTGGGCTGTGTGCTGATGCAGAATGAGAAGGTGATAGCTTATGCATCACGACAGCTGAAGGAGTATGAGCAGCGATATCCTACTCATGACCTAGAGTTGGCAGCAGTGGTTTTTGCCTTGAAAATCTGGCGGCATTATCTTTATGGGGAGAAGTGCGAGGTGTATACTGACCATAAGAGCCTGAAATATTTCTTTACACAGAAGGACCTGAATATGAGACAGAGGCGTTGGTTGGAGCTGGTGAAAGATTATGATTGTGATATTCTTTACCATCCAGGAAAAGCCAATGTGGTGGCTGATGCATTGAGTTGTAGAGGTCCAGGTCAGTTGTATAGCTCTGTTCAGATCTCAAGGGAGTTAGCAGATGAAATGGTTAGAGCGGGAATAGAATTGGTTGTGGGCCAATTGGCTAATATTACTCTACAGTCGACCCTGCTAGAGCGGATCAGAGAGGGGCAGTTGACAGACGCTCAGTTACAGAGGGTTAGAGAGGATGTTTTAGCAGGAATAACTAAGGACTATTCCGTTTCAGAGGTTGGTTTACTACGGTATCAGGGGTGAATTTGTGTTCCAGCTGACGAGGGGATCAGACAGGAGATACTAGATGAGTCTCATACGACACCGTACTCGCTTCATCCGGGTACCACAAAAATGTATCAGGATCTACGGACTTTGTATTGGTGGCCCGAGATGAAGAGGGATGTGGTAGAGTACGTTGCTAGATGCTTAACCTGTCAACAGGTGAAAGCTGAGCATAAGCGACCAGCAGGGTTGCTTCAGCCTTTGGGTATTCCTGAGTGGAAATGGGAGGATATTACTATGGATTTTGTAGGAGGTCTACCCAGGACAGTAGGGTTTCATGACTCAATATGGGTGATAGTGGATAGATACACTAAGTCAGCCCATTTCCTTCCAGTGAGGTCAACTTATACTGTGGATCAGTACGCTGAGTTGTACGTGAAAGAGATCGTACGTCTCCATGGGGTTCCTAAGTCTATTGTGTCAGACTAGGATCCTATTTTCACTTCCAAGTTTTGGGGAGGTTTGCAGAAAGCTTTAGGAACTCAGTTGAAGTTCAGTACCGCCTTTCATCCTCAGACTGATGGACAGTCTGAGAGAACGATCCAAGTGCTGGAGGATATGCTCAGAGCTTGTGTGATTGACTTTGAGGGTTCGTGGAGTAAGTACCTTCCGTTGATTGAATTCTCGTACAACAATAGTTATCAGTCAACGATTGGAGTGGCTCCCTATGAGATGTTGTATGGGAGGACGTGTAGATCGCCTATCCATTGGGATGAGATGGGTGAGAGGAGATACTTGGGGCCAGATATGGTTCAGAGGAAAGGTGAGGCTATAGAGAAGATCCGGGCTAAGATGCTCGCATCTCAGAGTAGGCAGAAAAGCTACGCTGATCCTAAGCGTAGGGATGTGGAGTTTCAGGTTGGTGATCACATTTTTCTTCGAGTTTCACCTCTGCGAGGGGTAAGGAGGTTTGGTAAGAAGGGCAAGCTGAGCCCTAGATTCATTGGACCATTCGAGATCCTGGAAAGGATTGGTCAGGTGGCTTACAGGTTAGCCTTGCCGCCATCGTTGTCTGGAGTTCATGACGTATTCCATGTCTCCATGCTTCGGAAGTATGTTTCAGATGTGACTCATGTATTGAGGCATGAAGATCTGGAGTTACAGGCAGATTTGGCTTATGATGAGCGACCAATTCAAATCTTAGATCGGAAAGACAAGGTGTTGCGAAATAAGACGATTCCTTTGGTTAAAGTGCTTTGGAGAAACAGTAAGGTCGAGGAGGCGACCTGGGAGCTTCAGACAACTATGCGAGATCAGTATCCGGAGTTGTTCAGGTGAATTTCGAGGACGAAATTCTTATTAGGAGGGGATAGTTGTAACGACCCAAATTCACTAATAAGGCTTAAGGGCCTTGATTAGTGTGCCGGGAGGGCATGATGGGAATTATGTGTGATTATTATGATTAAGATGCATGATTATGATTTTAAGCATGTTATATGACTATGTGAATTATATTATGTGATAATTATGATGTGTGAATTGTACCGCGTGGGTGTTGTGATACCAACGTGATGCACGTGCCGAGACGGTCCTAGGAAACTAGATAATGGTAACTGGTGATTTGGTAACCTGCGTAACTGTTAGTAACCATAGAGAGTAACAGGTTTTATGGGGAAAGTGGTAGAATTGCAAAGCTGGTGAAAAGACAAATATGGCCTTGAGGTTTAGTTAGGAAGGGTAGAACAGTCATTTGGTAGGATAAATGATCATTAGCTGAAGGGAAAATATGATATACGTATAACACTTGGAGAAATGGGTTTATGCTGAAATTGGGGACCTAGAGGAAGAGCAAACCTAAGAAGAAGAAGAAGGGAGAAACTGAATTTAGCTTTTGGAAGAAGAATTTAAGGGTGATTGGAGTTGTCAAGCAAGCTTAGAACAAGAATACTCAGAGGTAAGATTTTGATTATGATATATTCAAGTTTTAAGTCTGTAATTTTAGATAATGAATGTGAATTGAGGCAAGTTGGTGGCTAGTTTTGTGTGAATTCAGAATTAGGAAGTCAAGGGGGAAGGAGGTTTAGAGCTGGAGGTTGGACTCACCATTCAAGGTAAGGTCTCAGTGTGTTTATTAGGCTTGTTTCTGTTAAGGTATAGGGAGTTTGGAGTGTGGTTTGTGTTTGAGTTCAAGCTGTTCTTAATTTTCTGGTTTGAGTTGTTAAGTGTGAAATTCAAGAGTGAATTTTAGGATTGAAGGTGTGAGTGAGCTTGGGCATGATGTTTTTGGGTTGTTGTGAGGTTTATTAAGGGTTTAGAGTTGGTTTTGGGACTTAGGATGGAGTTTGGGGTGATTTGGAAAGGTTGAAGCTCGGGAAAATGCGAAGGAAAAACCCAGAATTCTGGGCAGCGAAGGCGTGTCGCGGCACGGGTTTTGTGTGCCGCGGCTTGGAGTCTCTGACTGATGGGTGCCGCGGCACAAGGCCAATTTCAGAGTGTCACTTTTGGCAATTTTTGGCCTTTGCTCCGGGGGTTCGGGGGGATGTCTCCGGGGTGTTGTTCTAAGGTTTTGGGGGTTCCGAGAGTGTGGGTTAGGTTCCGGGAAGATAGTCTTGGATTGGTTAATGACAAAGAATATTATATTTGTGTTGTGATTAGGACTTTGGAGAGGCTCGGAGTAGAGGACCGTGCTTGTGGCTACGTGGCATCGGAAACCAGTGAATTGAAAGGTAAGAAAACTGCACCCGAATGTATGGTTGTGAATGGGACTAAGTGCTCCCGAGAGTTGTATTGTGTCATCATTGGTATTATGCCAAGGGACACGTATAAGCGGTCTAAGAGTACCGTTCATGATTTTAGCGCACGGAGCGCGAATTGGCCACTGGGCGCCGAAAACAATAGGATAACAGAGGGAGCTACCTGTGAGCGCTAGCCCTGGTTATCGTCTGTGCATTATGTATTTGACCTGAGATGCTTAGTATATGAAATACTTGATTGATGATATACTTGAGTTGATGAGATGCTATATGTGTAATTGACTTGTTGCTAGTTGTTCATGCTGTGTTTTCTTGCTGGGCCTTGGCTCACGGGTGCTACGTGGTGCAGGTAAGGGCAAGGGCAAGCTGGACCAGGCCTGAGGTGGAGAGCTCCAAGGTGAAATGTACATAGCCTGCCGTTCAATCACCACGGTCGAGGAGTGTGTCAGGACAAAGATTACCTAACAGCTCGTTTTTGCCTTAGTATGGCCAGTCGATGTATTTAAACTTTGTAACTTTTGTAAATGGCTTTTAAACTGTCATTTTTTTTGGGAT
This sequence comes from Humulus lupulus, assembly GCF_963169125.1. Lineage (NCBI taxonomy): Eukaryota > Viridiplantae > Streptophyta > Magnoliopsida > Rosales > Cannabaceae > Humulus > Humulus lupulus. The sequence goes on from NC_084793.1 coordinate 207,387,123, forward strand.
CCCATGTACATAAACAATGTTTAGTAATGAAAATGTAACTTTTGAGACCAAAACTCTTTTAACCCTAGTACCTCTACTATTCCAGTAATACGCTTTTACTTTAATGACTTGATTAGCAAGTCTGGCACTTTATAAACACACAGTGTAACGGTCTTGGCTATCCAGGGCGTTACAACTTGGTATCTGCCTCTCTTTTGGATCGTATGGGTCGATAGGCTCTTCAAGAACCAAGATCGAACATGCTCGATTAATTTGGTGATAAGGTCCTATGACCAGTCTCTCTTTTGGATCGTATGGGTCGATAGGCTCCTCAATAACCAAGATCGAACATGATCCATTAATTTAGCGACAAGGTCCTAGGACCTATCTCTTGGTGAACGTAATTTATATAATTAAGAGAGACTTAAGAAATTAAATTCATTCATTGAAGCACAATGGTTGCTACATAGATAATTTGAAAATACTACATTTGCAAATTAAAACTTGTGTCACTGTTGAACAGCTTCACTGATAGTACTGACGGAGGTGTTTGCCATTCTAGTAGTGTTTGATTAGTTCTCCATTCAGTCAAGCTATCTTGTATGTCCTTGGTGGGATCACCTCCTCCACAAGGTATGGCCCATCAAAATTATGTCCTAGTACCCCTGCTGCAGTGTCCTTAGTGTTTAGGAACACCCTTCGGAGTACTAAGTCTCCAACTTGGAATTTTTGATCTTTCACTCTGGATTTGAAGTTTATGGCCACTTTTTGTCAATGTGCTGCTACTCTAAGGCTTGCCTTTTCTCATCTTTCTTCGATTAAATCGAGCGACTCTTCTATTAGTTGATGGTTCCTCCCTTGATCATATGTCTCTCGTCTATGCGATGGGGGAGTGAGTTCAACTGGAAACATGGCTTCATACCCAAATTGCAAAGAGGATGGCGTATGGCCTGTCGCCGTTTGTGCCGTCGTTCGATGAGACCATAGGACCTCTGAAAGTAATTCTAGCCAAGTTCCTTTGGCTTGTTCAAGGCGTTTCTTCAGAGTGTCTTTGATTGTCTTGTTCACTTATTCTACTTGACCATTAGCTTAAGTGTGTGCTACTGAGGGAAAGCTCTTTGTTATTCCATGCCTCATACAAAAGTCAGTGAGCATATCACTGTCGAACAGAGTCCCATTGTCCGAGACTATCTTCTTTGGTAGACCAAATCGACATATGATATTCTTCCCCATAAATTCTAAGACTTTCTTCGAGGTTATGGTGGCGAGAGGTTTTGCTTCAGTCCATTTGGTGAAGTAGTCTATGGATACAACAAAAAATTGAACTCCTCCCCTTCCTGTGGGTAGCTTTATGATCAGGTCGATTCCCTATACAGCAAAGGGCCAAAGGCTTTGCATTTGTGGCTTGTGGCTTCTTCTGACATATTCCATCGAGTCTTCATTCATCGTTGGCCAAAAGTATCCTTGTCTTAGGATTTTCTTTGATAGACTCTGCCCCCCAGTGTGATCTCCACAAAACCCTTCATGTACCACGATCATTAACAACTTTGATTGGTCGGGTATAACGCACCTTAGCAGTGGTAGGGAGAACCCTCGTCGGTATAGGACCCCTTTGACTATCATATATCGTGCAACTTGTCTCACCAACTTCCTTGCTTTGTTCCGATCACTGGGTACTACTCGGTTGAGATAGTAAATAATAGGGGTCATCCATGTATCTCTTAACTCAATAGGCAGTGCCTCATGCTCGGTTATGCTTATTTCCGCCAAGTATTCGATGCGAACAACATTCAAGGTGTCCGCATCTTTGCCACTGGCAAGCTTTGCTAAGGCATCAACATTGGCATTCTGCTCCCTCGAGACTTGTATAATTGATTATTTCTTGAACTGTGTAAACAAGTCCTTCACCTTGTTCAGGTACTACACCATCCTATGTCCATTGGCTTAATACTCCCAGTACCTGGTACACCACTAGCTAGGAATCGCTGAATATCTCCAGGGACTATGCATGCACATCACGAGACAAGTGTAATCCTGCTAATAATGCCTCGTACTCAGCCTCGTTTTTGAAGCGTTGATTCCAGATCTGAGAGCGGAATGGATTCGGTGATTCTCATAAGTGATAAGTATGATTCCTGCGCCTGAGTTATGTTTATTGGATGCGCTATCGACATATAGCTTCCATACAGGAGTATCTCCTTCCTTCTCGGTATCTCCATACTTCGATTGGTAGGAAGGGTCTTCAAGGTTGGTTCCTTCGACAATGAAGTCCGCCAATGCTTTTCCTTTTATCATCCTCCTCGAATGATAAGTGATATCAAACTGTCCTAGTTCTACTGCCCACTTTTGAAATCGTCCCGAGGCCTCTGGTTTCTAAAGAGCTTGTCTCAGATGTTGATCGGTCAGGACTCAGATCGAGTGAGCTTGGAAGTTTGGATGCAGCTTTCGAGAGGTGATTACTAAATAGTAGGCTAGCTTTTCAAGAAGTTCATGCTCGGTGATTGCCAAATAGATGAATAGTACTTCACCATATATTGGCTTTTCTAGGATGGTACGTTGAATGAGATGCTCCTTCAAGGCTTGGAAAGCTTTCTCGCACTCCTCGGTCCATTGGATCTTCTGCTGCCCCTCAGTTAGTTAAAGAAAGGGATACACTTGTCCGTAGACTTTGATATGAACCTACGGAGGGCAGCTATTATCCTTGTTAAGCTTTGCACTTCTTTGATTGTGGTCGGTGACTTCATGTCGATCAATGCTTTAATATTCTCGGGGTTAGCCTCGATTCCACGTGGATTAACTATGTATCCGAGAAACTTACCAGAACCAACTCGAAACGAGCACTTGAGAGGGTTTAATTTCATGCTATACTTTCTAAGTATTGCAAAGCATTCCTCCAAGTCTTGAACATGCCGTCCAGCTTCTTTGGACTTGACCAACATGTCATTGAAATATACCTCCATATTTTTGCCGATCAATACTTGGAACATGCCATTCACTAAACGCTGGTAAGTGGCTCCTGCATTCTTCAAGCTAAATGGCATCACCTTGTAACAATTCAATCCCTTGTTTGTCCGGAAGCTGGTATGTTCCTCGCCGGGAGGGTGCATACTTATTTGATTATACCCAGAATATGCATCCATGAATGAGAGTATTTCATGTCCTGTAGTTGCATCGACCAATTGGTCTATTCTGGGTAGTGGGAAACCATTTTTAGGGGAGGCCTTGTTCAGATCTGTGAGGACCACACATGTCCTCCACTTCCCGTTTGGTACCCAATCTGGGTAGTAGGCATCCCTTATAAAATTATTTTCCTTGAGCCACTCGACCTCCTCCTTCAGGGCTTGAGATCGGTCTTTGTCAAGCAGTCTCCTCTTTTGTTGCACCGATGGGTAGTTCTTGTCCACATTGAGGACACGACTTATCACTGATTGAGAAATTCCAACCATGTTTTTATGTGACCAGGCAAAAATGTCCTGGTTCTTCTTCAAAAGCTATACCAACCGTGCTTTAATTTCCACCTTTAGCTCCTTCCTGACTTTAATTACTCTAGTCGGGTCCTCCTCATCTAGTAAGACTTCGTCAAGGTCTTCAACTGGTCTTACCACCTTAACGTCATCCCTAAAGCGAGGATCAATATTGTTTCCCTCGTTTTGAGAAACTTGCTATAATGACAAATCTACATTAAAAGGAGCCCCTAGCTCCAGTAGAGTGTTTCTTTCAACGTCAACTTCCATGTTGACAACCTCATCGGTTCCTTCATTCCCTTTGCAGCAGGTTACTACCATGTTGTTTACGCATGGTCCTTTCTTTGACTTGACCACTGATGCATTATAGCATTCTCATGCCTCCCTTTGGTTACCCTGTACACATCCTTGCCCTGCACTTGTGGGGAACATCAAAGATAGATGCTAGATAGACACTGGTGCATGTAACGCAATCAAGAGGGGTCTCCCGAGCACTACATTGTAATTCGATGAGCAATCTACCACCAGGAATTCTATCATCACAGTCTCAAGCCTGGGGGAATCCCCCAGCGTGACCGGTAGTCTGATAGTTCCTACTGGTGCTAGACATTCTCCTGTGAACCTATATATCACTTAGGAACACGGTGTTAGGTCCTTGACCGTGAGCTTCAAAATCTCGAGGGATGATTTGTAGATGATATCAACTTAGCTTCCCGTATCAAACAAGCATCTCTTCACTCGGGAATTGGCGATTTGAATGGTAATGACTAGATGGTCATTGTGGGGGTACCTCACGTGCCTGGCGTCACCCTCCGTAAAAGTGAGAGTTTCATTTTCATACTTTGGATTCTTTGGAGACCGCTCCTCGACTGCCATGCACTAGGAAAACACCCCTACCTCATGTCTTAGGGTCCTTCCATATCGCTCATGAGCATTGTTACTGTTGCCTGCTATGTGAGGCCCCCCACATATGGTATCCAATGTGATGTCCACGACTGTTGGCTCTAATGGTGGACTCCTCTGCCTTCGGAACTCTGGATTTCTGCTTGGGGTTTCGGTCTTGACTTGGTACGTCAAGAGTTTTCCTGATCAGAGAAGAAACTCTATCTCATCTTTCAATTGTTTGCATTCGTTTGTGTCGTGCTCATAATCATTGTGGAAACAACAAAACATATTTTTTTCCCTCTTTCCTTTTGAAGGAAAGGGTGGTGGCTTTTGATATGGTACCTCTTGGTATGTTGCCAAGTACATCTCAGCCCTTGATGTAGTCAGGACGGTATATTGGTGAACCTGGGCTGGTAAGGCTGATGCTTATGCTATTTGTCGGTTGGTGCTGACTTAGCTTTCTTTTCTCCACCCTGCTCGGCCCCTGAGGTGCTCCTCTTTTTACCGATTTCCCCATTGTCGCCCTAAGGGTTTTCACCATTCTTGTCTGCCTTGATAGTGGTCAGATGGTTTATGCCCTTTTCTTTCATCATGATAGCATCATCTAGCTTCATGTATTTGTCTGCTCAGTCCAGGAACTCTGCAAGGTGTTGATGGGGTTCATATGTATGCTATCCCCCAAGGGACTACGATAAATTATTCCTGTCGAGATGGCAACGAACTTCCTCTCATCTCCTACTGTGGATGCTCGGTTTTCCTCTCTCATGAATCTTTGGATGTAGTCCTTTAGAGATTCATCCTTCTCTTGCTTGATGTCAGCTACATGATTGGCGTAAACTGGTTGAATCCGTCTGACATTGAAGACTTTGCAAAATTCCTTCCTGAACTGCTCCCAAGAAGTGATGGATTCAGGTTTGAAATACAATACCATTCCTAAGCAAAGTCAGAGAGAGTGGTAGGGAATACCTTGCACCTATAATCATGCTCCACACTGAGTAACTCCATATGATCCTTGAACTTTCCAATGTGTCGTACTGTGTCTTGCTTCCCAGTGTATGTTGGAAGTTTCAGGCTCTTGCATTTTGGTGGTGGTTGAGCAGCTTAGATCTTAGCACAGAAAGGACTCCCAATTCTATGAGCCAGTTTGATATTGGAAGGTTTCTTTGTTAGAACCTGAACAACAATGACGAGTGCATCTATTTGAGCCTGCACTGCTGGTGGGATCACTGCTCCAGGTGGGGTAGACATCCCTAGTACACCCTTATGAGTGTTGGTCCTCCTGTTGATGACCTCTCTCAGATCCTGAGGTTGTGCATCTTTCTCGAGTCTATCAAACACGGTATTGGTGTTGTCCATCGGTTCCTTTCCCTTGAGAGACTGAGGGTGCAGGGGTGGTAGGTCAGCCTTGCCTTTGCCGGTGCGACCCTGTGCCCGAGCCTCTCCTCCTACATGACTTTAAGACTTTCAGCGGCCATTTCCATTCCTGTCATGCTCTCAAATGTTTGACCTTCCTTTACTGTGTTGTTTCGTCTGTCCCCTTAGGAATGAGCCTTCGGGTTGGTAACACTCTTACTGTGAGATGAAGTGTTATTCTTCTTAGTCATGGAGGAGGCAGTCATGGACTGTGCCTCTTCATCCTGTCTCTGGGAAAGTGGCTCTGAGAGTGTCCTTGGGGTTCAACTCCTCCCCTGGGACTCCCTGTTACTCTTGTCTCGCATCCCTATTGCTTTGGCCTAAGCCTCCTCATTGCCTGAGCAGCGGCTTCAACATTGGCTTGGGCTAACTGGGTAGCCACCTCAAGGGCCACAGTAGCCTCCTGGTCCCTCCGGTCAACTTACTGCTCCCTCTGGATAATCCTCTAGACCTGCTTATCTATTCCTGTCGTTGTCGCTCCATGGTTTCCCTCTAGAGGACAATTTCTGCAGCAAAGGCCTTTTGCCTCGTCAAAAATTGCGCCATCGCCTCCTATTGAGCATCTTGTGGATCTTCTGCATATGGTTGGTCTCCAACCTCCACCTGATGTTCATGAACGAGATCGATGGGATGCCGAGTGGTGGAATCCCTGGGAGTCGTCTTCTTTGTCTGACTAAATTTTGGAGGCATTGTAAAACTGATGAAAGTGTATTTCTTGATTTTGTACTCTCAATGAAAGCACCAAAATGTTGACCTGTGAACTTGGCCAACGGTTGTATGCACATTATACTACACATTTTGAACAAAATGAATCTAATATACGACATAGTACAAATATCTAAAAAAAAACACACGGGATTTTATAGTGGTTCAGCCTCGCTCTTCTGAACAATAATAACCTAATCCACTTAGACTTTAGTATTGAATTGCTTGATAGACAATAACAAAGATCAACTTAGAGTTCACTCTTCACAAGTTTGTCCAAAAGACAGATCCAAAATGTCCAAAAAAAAGAGATCCCTTGAAATGAAGCCCTGGGTCCTTTATTTATAGTACCCAGAGGCTGTTACATGATCAGTAAGAGTGGGGATCATGGTTTGGTACAATATCATTGGGAGTGCAGAGACGTGTCCACCCTCCTATGATTATGAGATCGTGGGTCTTGTCGTTGTCTTCTCTGGATCGTGGTTAATAATGCATGATTGAGACCTTCAAGAAAATGCTCAGTCTTGATTGGTTTATGAGACTTAGGTTCTAGGCTCGATGAACCTTTAGAGCTTGGGTGCTAGACCCGTTGGTCCTCTCGGTGATAGACCTGTGATCTTTTGGGTGCTAGGCCTGGTGATCTGCTGGGTGATAGGCATGTTGATCTCAGTTTGAACGAGCATTAGTTTTACCCACTGAAGTGTCTTTGGGAGTGTAGGCCAACCACCCTATAAAGGATAGGATTGGACGACCACCTCAAGGGATTCTTGGGCATGCTTAGGCCAACCACCCCTAGGGGTTGTAGTCAGGCTGACCACCCCTAAGGGGTTTAGGCCGGGTTGACTTTCTATAGGTCCTGGACCTATCGTTTTTGCTCATCGGTCTTTTTTCAATACTTCATCGTTTTTCTCTGATTTGTAATGCCACGTGCCACTTTCTCATTCACCACGTAATCTCTGGATTTTTTAGGGATAACAGAATGAAATTGGAATTTACAAGCCTTGAATCTTCATGAAAGTGAAGCTTTCTTGATGAACATCTTCGAGAAAACTAGTAATCTTGAGTGCTAGAGAGAGAGAGAGCTTAGTGACCAACTCACAATTAACTCAAATGACCCTCTTGATTAGTAAATGAACCCTCATTAGACTCAACCAATGAGATTATAGCATTTTAATTTGAATTTTGGAGCCAAAAATACGTCACTTTACGGTCCCGTACGGAATGCCCAGGCAACGCGTCTGTAACGACCCAACTATTCTAGACCTTGGACCATTAATAACTACTATACTAATCTTAAGAAAAACGTACATATGAAAACACCATAACTTTATTTAAAACTGTAAAGTAAAGGTTTAAATACATAAAAATCTTACTTAGGATATGGGATCCCATTGTTTTGAAAATAAAACAAAACATAACTTAAATAAATTGGTTACAACATTAAGTGTGGAAAAATAATACATAGAAATCATAACTAAAAGACTTAAAAGCTTCATCCTCGAATCGTACATGCAATCCACCGATTCCATCTTGCCTCAATACACATCCCCAAGCTCCCAAGAACCTTCCCACCGCCAAAACTATTTTCCTACACATATAAAACACAAAGGAATGAGCCTAATGCCCCGCAAGGAAAATCTACTACAAGTATGAAACATATACATACGCATAAACTATAAACTATAAACTTTAAACTATAATCATATAACTATATACATACAGCATCTTTTATAATGGCCATCATACTTCTTGGGACTTGCTAGCTAAGCAATCATATGCCCATAAATTTACGGGGCTAGTTATCTAAACAAGTCATATAAATTTATGGGGTTGTTATCTAAACAATCATATGCCCAAGGAATCTACTATTGGGACTTGTTATCTAAACAAGTTATATATTTGTTATCTAAACAAATTATGCGATTGTTATCTAAACAATTCAAAAATAACATATCATACTTATAACATGAACATATATGAACAACATAAAAGCATACAAATCTACCCTATTTTCCTTACAGGAAATTGGGATATGAGAACAAGATCGGGACTTTGGAACACTCCTAAAAACCATAACAGAGAGGTGAGTATACTAAAGAATAGAGATGAAAAGAACAAACTACACCATCGAAAAAGATACTTACCAACAAAATCTTACGTTCAAGATCTTAGATGCCTAACCAAGAATAGAGAATATGAGTTAGGATTTGAGTAGAAAAACTATAAGAATCAATACATAAAGGAACAAGAATAAGGAATACCTAGAATGCTTCTATGACCGAACTACACCTCGAACCGAAATATACTATAAACCTTACTTCTCAAGTGTTTATTAAGCTTATAGCCCCAATCCAAGTGTCTAACACTCTAAGATAACCTAGCAGCGTGTAGACTCTGAACTCAGCTTGATGAATGAAGAAATGGCTGGGTACTAGGTCCTATTTATAGAGTTATAGGAATAAAAATCTTCTTTTTGGCTTTGAATAAAAATAATGAATTTAATTGAAAATATTTGAATATTCTTCAACAAAAGGCTTAGGACTTGGTCAAATTGTTTAGAGAGAGGTTTAAGGAGTCAAAGCTTGATTTTTTAAAAACAAAAATAATAAAAACAAATAGAATCCTAACTTCTAACTCCCTAAATCTCGTAACTCTAAACTCACCTGAAGTAAAATCAACATATCTGGGGTTGTAGGACTCCAATTTAAATTATCTTTATACTGTTAGAAAGCTAATTCAATTATCTACAACTTTTTTGAAATAATATTTTTCGAAATTCATAACAGAACTGGGTAAAAAATAGGTCGGAAGTTACAGTACCCTAAAATTACGAAAAATCTATTTAATTATCTAAATAACAACCTAATCCACAAATAAATAAAATTGTGACAAATGTCATGCTCCTAACAGATTCTGGTGAAGACTAAGTCTTATATTTCCCTTATTTTATCATTAAAATAATAATTCCTTAATAAGCATGCATATGACAAATGTCATAATCCTATTGGCTCTTACGAATAACCATGCTCATGACAAGTGTCATATTCTTATTGGTTCTATCTAAACCTTGGGTTATAATAATTATCATCTCTATAACCAGTCATATTAATCAAACCTTAGGTTATAATTAATATTCTTAAACTATAGGTTAAACTTACAAAAATCTACTAGTGTTACTACGAGTTTCCAATTAAATCCCGGATTGAACCAAAATCCACAGTCATAAACATACTACAACTACTACTAGCTATTACTATTAATACTACTATCTAACTAGCTAAGTAAAGTTCTTGGACTCTACAATTCTCCCCAAATAAAGAGAATTTCATCCTCAAAATTTACTTACCAAATAAATCCGGATACCGGCCTTGCATGTCCTCCTCCAACTCCCACGTTGCCTCTCTTTCAGAACTATTACTCCATAGGACTTTGACTATTGGAATACTCTTGGACCGTAACTGATTCACCCCTCTATCCAGGATGCTAGCCGGTCGTTCCTCGTAACTCAAGTCTTTCTGGAGTTCTATCATATCGTACTTGAGAACGTGAGATGGGTCTGACACATACTTGCGTAGCATTGAGATGTGGACACGTTGTGGCTATTAGCTAGGGTTGGCGGTAGGGCTAGTCTATACGCAACTACTCCCACTTTGTCCAATATCTCAAAATGACCTATAAATCAGGGACTAAGTTTGCCTTTCTTCCCAAACCGCTTTACACCTTTCATAGGAGATATCTTCAGGAAGACTTGATCTCCGACTTTGAATTCCACATCTCATCGCTTGGCATCCGCATAGCTTTTCTGACGGCTTTGAGCAGCAAGCATACGTTGTTTAATTAGTACTACTGCTTCTTGAGCTTTTCTAACAGCTTCGAGACCAAGAAGCTGCCTTTCTCCTGCCTCGTCCCAGTGCAACGGTGATCGGCACCTTCTTCCATATAGAAACTCATAAGGTTCCATCCCGATCGTTGACTGGTTGCTATTGTTGTAGGAGAACTCTATCAGCGGTAAGTACTTATTCCATGATCCTCCGAAATCAAGTACACAAGCGCGTAACATATCCTCTAAAATCTAAATCGTACGCTCGGACTGCCCGTCTGTCTGAGGATGAAAAGTTGTACTAAGACTTAACTTAGTACCCATGGCTTGTGGTAAACTTCCCCAAAATCTCGATGTAAACACCGATCCTCTATTCGATACTATTGTCTTGGGGATTCCATGCAACCGTACTATCTCTTGGGCATAGATGTCTGCATATTGGTTTGTCGTGTATGAAGTCTTAACAAGCAGGAAATGAGCGAACTTGGTTAGTCTATCTATTACTACCCAAGCCGAATCATGCTGCTTATTCGTTCGTGGCAAACCTGTCACGAAATCCATAGCTATATCGTCCCACTTCCATTCTGGTATGCTAAGCGGTTGCAATAAGCCTGTGGGTCGCTGATGTTCTGCTTTCACTTGCTGGCATACTAGACACTTAAACACAAACTCCGCTATGTCCTTCTTCATCCCTAGCCACCAATAGATTACCTTGATGTCGTGAGTCATCTTGGTCGATACTGGGTGAACTGAGTACGGGGTACAGTGCGCTTTTTCTAGAATCTCCATCTTAATCCCTTGATCATTTGGCACGCATACTCGATCCTTATATCTCAATAATCCTTGACTTAATATTGAGAAATCTGTGGCCTTGCCTTCTCTGACTGCATCCATATGTGCCGCTAGTGTGTCATCATGCCCTTGCCCAATCCGTATATCTTCTAGCAGATTTGACTGGATAGACAAATTAGCCAGCTTGCCAATAACTACCTCTATTCCGGCATTGATCAGCTCCTGATGCAGCAGCTTTCCCATTCCGGCTAGTGCTGCTAAACTTCCATAACTCTTTCCCATTCCTACTTAGGATCGGCAACTACGTTTGGCTTTCCCGGGTGGTATAAGATTTCACATTCGTAATCCTTCACTAGCTCTAACCACCTGCGCTGCCTCATGTTGAGCTCCTTCTGAGTAAAGAAGTACTTTAAACTTTTGCGGTCCGTATAAATCTCGCATCATTCTCCGTAAAGATAATGGCGCCAGATTTTCAACGCAAAGACCACTGTTGCCAACTCCATATCATGCGTTGGATAGCGTTGCTTGTACTCCTTCAGCTGCCGTGAGGCATAGGCTATCACCTTGTCATTATGCATCAGCACGCAACCCAACCCTTGCTTCGATGCATCGCAGTAGACTACGAACTTATCATTGGGTGTCGGTACATAGAGTACTGGTGCTAAGCATAGCTTGTCCTTAAGCAACTGGAAGCTTTCTTCACATCTATCATTCTAGTTGAATCTTTGCTGTTTCCGGGTCAGGTTGGTGAGCGGAGTGGCTATCTTAGAAAAGCCCTCTACGAATCTCCTATAATAACCTGCTAATCCCAGAAAGCTCCTTACCTCGGATGCATTCTTTGGTCTTGGCCAATCCTTCACGGCCTCTACCTTTGATGGGCTTACTGCAACTCCGTCCTTGGATATAATGTGCCTGAGGAACGCTACTTGCGAAAGCCAAAACTCGTAGTTCTTGAACTTGGCGTAGATTTTATGCTCCTTTAGTCGTGACAAAATCAACCTCAAATGTTTCTCATGCTCTACTTGATCCTTGGAGTATACTAAGATGTCGTCGATGAACACTACGACGAATTTATCTAAGTAGTCCTTGAAGACTCTATTCATCAAGTCCATAAACGCAGCTGGTGCGTTGGTAAGACCAAAAGACATAACCAAGAACTCGTAATGCCCATAACGATTTCTAAAAGTTGTCTTAGGAATATCTTCTCCCCGCACCTTGAGTTGATGGTACCCGGACCGTAAATCAATCTTTGAAAATACAGTCGCACCTTGGAGTTGATCAAACAAGTCGTCAATCCGGGGTAGCGGGTACTTATTCTTAATCGTTACTTTATTCAGCTCGCGGTAGTCTATGCACATCCGCATACTTTCGTCCCTTTTCTTCACGAATAGTACTGGTGCTCCCCATGACGAATGGCTCGGCCTAATAAAACCCAAGTATAGGAGTTCTTGTAGCTGCGTCTTTAACTCCTTGAGTTCCGTAGGTGCCATCCGGTATGGTGCCTTGGAGAAAGGCTCTGTGCCCGGTACTAATTCTATCGTGAAGTCAATTTCCTGAGTCGGCGGCAATCCTGGTAAGTCATCGGGAAATACCTCTGGGAATTCTCTTACACTGCGGACGTCTTGAACCTTAAGTGGTGTTTCTTTTACCACATCAGTGATGCTAGCTAAGAATGATTGACATCCTTTTTCCATCACTCTTTGGGCTTTGAGAGATGATACTAACAGGGTGCGTAGTCCTGAAGCTTGTCCAATGAAGCATAGTTTCTGGCCGTCAGGATTCTCGAACGTCACCTTCTTGCGTTTGCAATCGATGGTTGTGTTATGCCGTGCTAGCCAGTCCATGCTTAGTATCACGTCAAAGTCCTTGATCTCTAGTTCTATCAGGTCTCCTCTAGCTCTACGTCCTCAATCTTGATCCGTACGCCTCGTACTATCCGTGATGATAGATTTACCTTGCCCGAAGGCAACTCGGTTACAAACCTAGTTCTAAATCTTTCACAAGGTTTGTCTAGTTTTTCTATCATTCCTAACGAGATATACGAATGAGTGGCTCCCGAATCAAATAATACATAACATATATTATTGAGGATAGAAACCTGACTTGTGACCACCTTATTGCTAGCATCAGCCTCTCCTTGGGTTAAGGCGAATACCCTGGCAGGAACCATCTTGTCTTCCTTTTTCCCTTCTGGCTTGAGCTGGGGACACTGCCTTTGTTAGTGACCTTCCTGACCACAGTTGAAGCATCCCTTGGTGTTTGCATGGCATTCACTATTATATTATTTCATATAATATAATATTAGATTAAATAATGTGACAAAAATGTGATTTGTCACACCTTGTAACATATTATTGAGAGTCACAAAATTAGACTAATGTGTGTGCCCAAATGTGACATATTTTGGAGTTACAAAATCAGTTACAAATTTGTAACTCCCAAATATTACCCAATAATGTGTATATTATATGTTACACATTTGAGATTGGATTTCACAAAGTCATGATGATATATGACTGTTGGAGACATGTTTTTAACTCCCAATAGGTGTTTGGAGGTTACAAAATCATGTGGGAAAGGATTTGGAAAGTTTTGGAAAAATGACTTTTTTGTGCTGAAAATGGCATGTGGCCGCGGCCTGGGGGACAGAAGCCAGTGGCCGCGGCCACTGAAAAGTCGTGGCCGCGGCCAGTGAGGCTGACAGCCTATGTGAATTTTCAGTTTTTTTCAAATTGAACAGTTCTAACATCCTAAATAACTCCCAAATCTCCATTTTAATTCCATAAACATCCAATTAAACATTGGTAACAGCCATGGGGATTGGTGGAATTCGAAATTCAAAGGGGTATCTCAAATTCTATAAATAGGAGCCTAATGCTCACTTGTATGACACACCATTTTTCATCCACAAAGCACTTGGCTGAAAAGTACACCTTGAGGCTTGATTATTCCAGAGAGCTATTTCCTTGAGAGATCCCTTAGTGCTTAGAGAATAGGGGAAATAAGCTTTTGGACAAAGGTCTTGAACCTTGTTCAAGTTGGTGATCCCCACTACTCTACACTTTGGTTGAGTGAGTTTGTGTTTTCCATTGATTTTTCATTCAATTGTTCTTCTTGTATTATTATTGTATTGAGTTTGTAATCCTCTTCTTCTATTTCTATTTACATATTTATTAGTATCTCTTGTTTAAGAGTTTTAGTTCTAATGATTCTCTTCTTTCTCTCTTCTCTACATTTACTTGTATTGTTGGTCATTGAGTTGTAAACCTATTTATCTATCATCTAGTCCATTGTATTTTTTTGCATAGAGTTGTATATATTGGTTTTTCCATATTTCCATTGAGCAATAATATATATTCTCTAACATTCACCAGGATGTTTCTTCTGACACTTAGCACATTGCGGGTATTCTACATAACCCGACCTACTACCTCCATTATTTGTTCGTGCCCTTTTATCACTGTCGGACTGTTTGTTGTGAGGATGCCTTCTTTTCTGACCGTTATTGTTGTTGTTACTGGACTGATTATGGTTGTTGTGGCTGGACTGATTACTGCTGCTATGGTTGTTGTTCTGACTAGTGTGAGGTTGATTCTACTGTCTAGGCTCAAGCTTATTGGCTTCTTCTTTACTAACATTAGCCTGCATCCTTTCTACTTCTATTGCCGTCTCTAGAACGTCGGCATAAGTAGTGTTTCCTGGGTTTGCTAGCTTAACCCCTAGCTCGATCTTCGGTCAAAGTCCTCTAACAAACTTAGGAAACACTACTTATGCCGACGTTCTAGAGACGGCAATAGAAGTAGAAAGGATGCAGGCTAATGTTAGTAAAGAAGAAGCCAATAAGCTTGAGCCTAGACAGTAGAATCAACCTCACACTAGTCGGAACAACAACCATAGCAGCAGTAATCAGTCCAGCCACAACAACCATAATTAGTCCAGTAACAACAACAATAACGGTCAGAAAAGAAGGCATCCTCACAACAAACAGTCTGACAGTGATAAAAGGGCACGAACAAATAATGGAGGTAGTAGGTCGGGTTGTGGCTGGACTGATTACTGCTGCTATGGTTGTTGTTCCGACTAGTGTGAGGTTGATTCTACTGTCTAGGCTCAAGCTTATTGGCTTCTTCTTTACTAACATTAGCCTGCATCCTTTCTACTTCTATTGCCGTCTCTAGAACGTCGGCATAAGTAGTGTTTCCTGGGTTTGCTAGCTTAACCCCTAGCTCGATCTTCGGTCAAAGTCCTCTAACAAACTTAGACACCCTCAGATAGTTAGTTGGCACCATTTCTGGTGCGAACTTAGCTAATCGGTCGAACTGCTGGGCATACTCTGCCACTGATAAAGTCCTTTGCTTCAAGCCAGTGAACTCCTCAACTCTTGAAGCGAGTACAGCCGAATTATAGTACTTCTTGTGGAACAGCTCCACAAATCGAGTCCAAGTCATGGTGGCAACATCATGCGTCTACTGGACTAAGTCCCACCATATCCTGGCATCTTTCTTGAGCAAGGACGAAATGTAGGATATGCGGTTCGTGTTGCTGAGGTTCATGTGCATTAGGATTGGCTCCACGTTCCTTAGCCACTCTTCTACCTCGAAGGGGTCTGTAGTCCCTTCAAAGTTCGGAGCGTGCTGCTTACGGAACCGCTCATAAAATGGCTCCATGTGCTATACTGGATATGGCGCATAATTCGCCACTGGCCATCCCGCATATGGACCAACTTGTTGGGGTGCTAAGGTCATTTGCTGTGGCTGTGGCATCAGCGAAGGCGGAGGCTGAGTCTAGGGATGCGCCTGTTGTCGTTGTTGCTGCAATAGTTCCTCGACTTGTTGTCGCAGTCTGGAAATCTCCGTAGTGTTGTCAGCTGGTGGCGGCGGCGCGTTGCGGCTGGCAGTAGCATGCATTCCCCTTCTGCGAACCGGAGGGGCTTCATTGTTCACTGGAGCAGTGTTGGAGGCGTTTCCGTTGGTCGAGCAGATCTTCGAAGTGACATCGCAGCAGAGTTCTAACAGTTGAGAGAAACATGTCAGAACTTTACCCCAATAGGCTCTAAGGCAAAAACTTAATCTAAACAAACATAACTCGGACCTATTGATTATAACTTCTTATGAAAATTATATATAAGTCTTCTTTATTATTAGAGCGAGTTTCTATACTTAGAAAAACAAGCCATCTTTATTATTTTCTAAGTCTGTTTCTAATCATCCTATATGACTTAATTCTCAGGCTCGAAACTCATCTTTGTTCCAAAGTTAACCATATTGAGAGAGGGTTGGGATCGGTAAAATCGTTCCTACTACTATGGCCCCTTGACTCTCAATATAGAAACTTGGTTCATTGATTTGTATCCACCCTCACCGAACTTAGTCATTATTTATTTTTTATTTATTATTTATTATGATTGTGAAAGAAAATAAAACTCATACATGTTAACAAAATAACATTGATATTAGTTTGGAAAAAAAAGTTTTCACTATTTACAACCATAAAAGAAAAAAAATAATAAATAAAAACAAACAATGAAACTAACTATTCTAAAAATCGGGATCTTCTATATCCGATCCTTCATCTAGCATATCATCTTCTATTTCCTCATAGTCCTCATTATCATGTGCCTCAAAATGCCCTCGAGGAAGGTTCTTAAAAATTCTATGCTTTTGCTCATTTGTAAACTGAAACTCCATTTTTGAAGTGAACCTAATTAAGAGAAAATAATATCTCATCGCTACCGGCAATTCATCTTCATTATCCATTGTCTCCCATATCTCCTCTAAGGCTGCAATTATGGTACAATAATCTCTAAATAGTCTTATTACTAAAACGTATTGCTCCGTTGCTCTCATCATGATCTGCTTAGTCTCTTGGAGATGACCTATTTCTCTGTGGAACAAAACCAGCCTCCGATGTTTATTTTTAGGACTCCTACGGTGTTTTTTGGTTCTCTAATTCTTTTTAAAGCCTTAATGGCTCGGATATCCCCATAGGTTAATGCTCCGTTCATTCTTAACTGAAACATAAAGGCGACAATCGTTAGCTATATATAAACGTAATAACTATAATCATACATACTTACTTGGCGGTCAGATTTAGAGCTTTGAGTGTGTGTATCGAGGAGAACTTCATGCGAATGAACCGTTTCTTTGATACCAACTGTAACGACCCAACTATTCTAGACCTTGGACCATTAATAACTACTATACTAATCTTAAGAAAAACGTACATATGAAAACACCGTAACTTTATTTAAAACTGTAAAGTAAAGGTTTAAATACATAAAAATCTTACTTAGCATATGGGATCCCATTGTTTTTAAAATAAAACAAAACATAACTTAAATAAATTGGTTACAACATAAAGTGCAGAAAAATAATACATAGAAATCATAACTAAAAGACTTAAAAGCTTCATCCTCGAATCGTACACGCAATCTACCAATTCCATCCTGCCTCAATACACCTCCCCAAGCTGCAAGAACCTCATGCCGCCAAAACTATTTTCCTACACATATAAAACACAAAGGAATGAGCCTAATGCACAGCAAGGAAAATCTACTACACGTATGAAACATATACATACGCATAAACTATAAACTATAAACTGTAAACTATAATCATATAACTATATACATACAACATCTTTTATAATGGCCATCATACTTCTTGGGACTTGCTAGGTCAGCAATCATATGCCCATAAATTTACGGGGCTAGTTATCTAAACAAGTTATATAAATTTATGGGGCTATTATTTAAACAATCATATGCCCAAGGAATCTACTATTGGGACTTGTTATCTAAACAAGTTATATATTTGTTATCTAAACAAATTATGTGATTATTATCTAAACAATTCAAAAACAACATATCATACTTGTAACATGAACATATATGAACAACATAAAAGCATACAAATCTACCCTATTTTCCTTACCGGAAATCGGGATATGAGAACAAGATCGGGACTTTGGAACACTCCTAAAAACCATAACAGAGAGGTGAGTATACTAAAGAATAGAGCTGAAAAGAACTAACTACACCATCGAAAAATATACTTACCAACAAAATCTTACGGTCAAGATCTTAGATGCCTAACCAAGAATAGAGAATATGAGTTAGGATTTGAGTAGAAAAACTATAAGAATCAATACAGAAAGGAACTAGAATAAGGAATACCTTGAATGCTTCTATGACCGAACTACACCTCGAATCGAAATATACTATAAACCTTACTTCCCAAGTGTTTATTAAGCTTATAATGATTAAGCTTATAGCCCCAACCCAAGTGTTTAAAACTCTAAGATAACCTAGCAGCTTGTATACTCTGAACTCAGCTTGATGAATGAAGAAATGGCTGGGTACTAGGTCCTATTTATAGAGTTATAGGAATAAAAATCTTCTTTTTGGCTTTGAATAAAAATAATGAATTTAATTGAAAATATTTGAATATTCTTCAACAAAAGGCTTAGGACTTGGTCAAATTGTTTAGAGAGAGGTTTAAGGAGTCAAAGCTTGATTTTTTAAAAACAAAAATAATAAAAACAAATAGAATCCTAACTTCTAACTCCCTAAATCTCGTAACTCTAAACTCACCTGAAGTAAAATCAACATATCTGGGGTTGTAGGACTCCAATTTAAATTATCTTTATACCGTTAGAAAGCTAATTCAATTATCTACAACTTTCTTGAAATAATATTTTTCAAAATTCATAACAGAACTGGGTAAAAAATAGGTCGGAAGTTACAGTACCCTAAAATTACGAAAAATCTATTTAATTATCTAAATAACAACCTAATCCACAAATAAATAAAATTGGGACAAATATCATGCTCCAAACAGATTCTGGTGAAGACTAAGTGTTATATTTCCCTTATTTTATCATTAAAATAATAATTCCTTAATAAGCATGCATATGACAAGTGTCATAATCCTATTGGCTCTTAGGAATAACCATGCTCATGACAAGTGTCATATTCTTATTGGCTCTATCTAAACATTGGGTTATAATAATTATCATCTCCATAATCATTCACATTAATCAAACCTTAAGTTATAATTAATATTCTTAAACTATAGGTTCAACTTACAAAAATCTACTAGTGTTAATACGAGTGTCCAATTAAATCCCGGCTTGAACCGAAATCTACAGTCATAAACATACTACAACTACTACTAGCTATTACTATTACTACTACTATCTAACTAGCTATGTAAAGTTCTTGGACTCTACAGCGTTGCTTGCAACCAGGCAATGCATCGCCTATAAGTAGGCGATGTGTTGTGTAGTAGTCTTTTCAAAGACTAGCGATGTCGCCTCTAGGAGGCGACGCAACGCCGATCCCTCTGACTTGGCACTCTAAAACTTGTCTTAAAATATCCCCAAATACTCCCAATTTTTTTTAGTATTCTTATATACTCCAAAGAAACACTTTGGACCCAGAAAGATGATTTATAAATTCCTATACCGAAAGTCAACTCTCACATGTTGACTTTAGTGAAACTATTATGATTTTTGCATCTCTTCATGCCTAACCAATTTCATTATGTATTTAAACAATCATAACACTAATCAACTTAGACAAAAAATGTAGTATGTAGAGCTCAAATCTTTACACTCATAAACTCTAACAATTAAGTCACTAAAAACTTATTAATCAACAAAAACATATACCTTTTCATACACATATAAATTTTTTTAAATTATTTAATAGATATATTTTAACAAAACATAAATATATAGATAATCAACCTAGCTAAAATGTTAATAAAAAATTTAAAATAGATATATATATATACAAATATATAATTTTCGAATTAAACAATAATAGAAATTAAAAAATTATAAGCATATATACTTTAATCAAATTTATACAATGTGGTATGTAAAGTTAACATTAAAATTATTTTCTATATTGTCAACAAAGTTATTTTCTTAGAAACCCACTCAAAATATATTAATCATCAAAATTAATAAAGAAAAATATCATTTTAACAATGATTTATTCTTGTAATTTTAAATACTTTCCTTAAATTTATGGTTGAAATTGAAATTTTACTCCAAGAAATTTTACTAATTTTGCTCCACCCTAAAATCTTAATCCAAGAAACCTACAAATCCATTATAAAAACTCATAATCTAAAAAAAAAACACAATACTGCATATATCTCATCCTAATGCTAATCCCATAGTTTTTTCATAAAAAATTACCTTAAAAGCTTGAAAATGGAGGCAAACCCGAAGCTTGAATGCTTTAAAATCGTCAGATATTTTCCCCAATTCATTTCTGTGTATGCATTAGGGGAGGAAGTAGGAGGCGCGAGGCTTTTAATCATGAGATATATCTAACGTCTCCCATTGAGAGACATGTCAAGTATCCAACATCTGCCATTGGGAGACGGTAGAAGTAGGAGACTTCCAATGCCTTCCATTGGGAGACGTTAGGCACCTGACACGTCTCCCAAAGGGATACGTTAGATGTCTCTACTTGACACGTGGTAGACTCCAAGTTTGCAATGTTTTTCCATAGTTTTAATGTGTTACAATTTTAGTCATTAATAAAAACTTTCAATGTCTTCTAACATAAGACATTAAAAACACGTGCTAACTTTTAATGCTTACACTTATGGTGTAAGATATTATAGGGAGCCAATAAAAGTAGAATTTGTTGTAGTGTGTGTACAATTTTAATTTTTTTTACATAATTTTACAATTATTGTGTCAAATTTATGTGTAAATAAGTATAATTAACATAAGAAAAAAATTAGTGAATATTGTCCAAATTATCTATATTTTGTGAGCCGATGTGCTGCTATTAAGAGGAGAAGCTTTATTGAAATTTTGCCACAAAATTTTATTTCAGATTAAATTTCATGAGCCCAACAAATTTTTTTTTCATGAGATGTCATTATTTTTTTTTGTCAGAATAGACTGTATCTCTATTCAGATTTAACAAAATTTTACAATTATGTGGAAGGATAACTTCATACCTAATAGCTTACCGTCTAGTCTAAGGGCATGCTAAACTAATCCATGGGCCACCTCATAAAAAAAGTGCCTTACATTAGAAAGAGATTCCCTCATAAATTTATACAGTAAAGCTTAACTTATAAAAAAACTAAAAGTTTGCAAACTTGATCCTACTGTAGCAACTAGAAAATCAAGAGAAAAAGTTGAATAAAGTCCCACCGAAAAAGCAAGCATTTAGCTTGATAGTGACATAGGTAAATGGTTAAGAATATTCTAGAAAAGTATAATTTGTTAGGCTAGTTGGTTATTTCTTTTATGTGATTTATTTTATTATGATATCATATATGTTAGTGGGCTATATAAGCATATGATAGGAAATGTAATGGGCAATTATTTAGTATTAATATTTTGAAATTGAGACTTTGAGAGAATGTTTCTCCCATTGTGGGAGTTTTTCCCTTGTTTGTTGTGAGCATTGCTCACCCATCCAACTCGTTGCATCATTTGGCATCACAGACAGGTTTTTTCCTGAGAGGTATGATGGCCATAGATGGCGATTGGAGCCGCTTCAATGTCGAATAGCAAGAAGTGCAGGCCCTATGGGAAGATCGAAGGATTTCTTGAAACAAAGTTGACGATTAGTTCTATTGAATGAGCAACTATCGACAGTAGAGTGCCCACCAACGATCGTTTTCTTTTCCATCTTCATATCACATAAAATAAATAGCCAACTAGCCTAACAAATTATACTATTCTAGAATGTCTAAACCATTCTCCTACATCAAATAGGCCAAAAGGTACTTGTACATAAAACCAACAAAGATACTAAACTAATTGTTCAATTGTAGAGAAAATGAACAACCTCACGCGAAATAAGTCTCTAAACAAAAGGGTGGTTAGAAGTTTGAATATGTCCAATTCTTATATGTTAGGGTGGAGTTTGTTAGTAAGTGAGTTATTTAAGAGATCCAATGTCCAAAACTTATTTATAAGAATGGACTGTGACTAATAAAAGTTATATGAGGAAAATGTTGAATAGATAGACACTTGGGAGTTTATAATAATTTGACCCTGTGTTTTGCAAAAGTTACCGATCGGACCATTTGTTTTGTTAAATGATAATTTAGACCCTGTGTTTTGCAAAATGGAACAAAATAGTACCTTATACAAATTTTGGTAAAAAAAAAATTCAAATATAATATTTCATTCTCAGCTCCTTGACAACTTTCCCACTTCTTTGAACTCATCGCATCACTAATGACCTGAGAATTGATCTTATAATTGGAAATATTTTAACAAAAATTAGGTATAATGTACTCTTTTGTTCCATTTTACAAAATGCAGGGTCCGAAATGTCATTTAACAAAACACAGGGGCCGATGAGTAACTTTTGCAAAACACAGGGTCTAATGTAACGTCCCATAAAATCTCTTAACATAATTTACTGAAAACATAACTATTTTCTAAAATAAGGTAACCAAAAATCTATATAAAAAAAACTTTTCAAAACATACAATAGTTCGGAAGTATGCGCATAATTAAAAGTAAATTACAGTGTCATAATTTTAAAACATTCAACGAGCCCAAAAGAAACTATTAGTTATCATATGGGTTCTAATACCCAAAATGTAGATTTCCAAAATCTCGGTCCACATGTACATCCTCGCAGATAAACTCCAGCGCTCACTAATTCACTTTGTCTTTAAGCTTACATACAACACAAAACAACCAGGTAAGTGAAACGCTTAGTAAGAAAAACTTAACAAACATAACCACATAAACAATGCAAGAAATTAACTAACTGTAACTAGGCAGATAATCAACCAAGAATAGGATTCTGATGAAATCAAACCCTAACATACAATTTAAGAACGTTCGAATGTCCTGGCAAACTTATGGTCATGTCTCATAACAAAAATTTATAACCTAAAGGTACACCTACACGCATAAAATAACAGAGCATACATACAGTCTTAACTGGTAACATACATACTTACTTACTCAGTCATATCATAACATACATACTTACTTAGTCATTCTTATCATATCATACATACTTACTTAGGGTTTCAGAGGAACCTTCAACATAGCTTAACATATCTCACCATTGCGTCGACGGATGTAAACTAGTTACACCGGTTACCCAGACTCCTAGAAGAATTTGGCATACTTTCTTGGCCATAGAGATTTGACTCTGGAATTAATTTACTTACGTATCACGGAGTTTAACCGAACTCTTATGTAACAGGTGTTAAGCTGGACTTCTTACATATCGTGATGGCCAACCGACTTTAGCCACACAGCCATTGGTAGTGAACCAGACTTCTTACATATCACGATGGCCTACTGACTTAAGCCACACAGACATCGGTGACGAATCAAACTTCTTACATATCACGGTGGCCAGTCGACTTCAGCCACACAGGCATCGGTGGCGAACCGGACTTCTTACATATAGCAATGGGCAACGACTTTAACCACGTAGGCATTGGTGGCAAACCAGACTTCTTACATATCATGATGGCCAACTGACTTTAGCCACACAGGCGTCGGTGGCGAACTGGACTTCTTACATATTGTGATGGCCAACCGACTCTAGCCACACAGGCATCAGTGGTGAACCAACTTCTCACATAGTTCCCCAGTGGCTAGCTGGAGCTCATAGTTGTCAAGGTAGCTAGCCGGACTGCTTACATTAGTCATGAGTATGCGAATTCTCTAGGACCATGGTCTTGAGTAAACCTTCTAGGATTAGTTCAAATTATTAACTAATAACTCAGTTATAAACTAGTCATTAACATGTTGTAGCCAAACATATCATAAGTTTTCTTACTCGGATTCCTTAGCGCTTGCTTGTGGAAACCTTCTATCCCAAAGCTAGCCTTCACGCTTAGATAACATTGTAGTGAAACCACATAGTGACTCAGATTAAACTATGGCATATTCTTATAGTTAATATTCCACAATAGCTACATGAAATAAATTCTTAGGGACTCTATACTATAGTCTCTTATACACTTCACAGTGTATAAGGCCAGATTTTGTTTCGAACTTAACGGTATCATAGGAAAATCGGTCTCGCCGCAACACGCTCACTGCCATGCATTTTAATTTTATTTAAATGAAGAACTCACTTATCAGATAACTCGTATTTTGATTTTAGGAAAAATGAGTTATACTAAACTCATATCTTTAGAAAATACCAAATTTTTGTCTTCTTATGAAAATTTACCGTTTTCTATCATTTACCAAAATACCGCTTATTTTTCCTTTTCAAATAATATCTAACAATGTCATATCCCTCTCTTAAAGGTTCTACAAGACCCAAACTCCCATTCTTACAAATTCTTACCCATAACCTAGGATCTCTCTTTATGTTGTTTGTTTTATTTTTGAAAAGAATGGCAATTGGACCCTTAACTTATAAAATGGAAAAAATCACTTTTCATTAAGGTTCAAAATTGCTACCTTTCAGCTTTTAGGGAACACATATAAAATCTATTTCTCTTAAACCATAACACATTTTTCTCTAAAATTTTACAGGAGTCCTTATACACATCTTATCTAATTCTCTTCAAAATTTTATAATTTTTGGGATGGCAAAACCCATTCAAATTTTTAATGCAATCAGGGCAGTGCCTGCTGCCCAGAAAATTTTCCCAATTTTTATGATAAATTTGAAAATTTATTTCTCTTACATCCTAGCCCAGTTATTTCCAAAATTTCACAGAGATCTTTTCCAATGTCTAGTTTATCTTCCTAAAAAATTTCATAATTTTTGGAATAATAAAACTTAATCAAATATTTAAATCCATCTGAGCAGTGCTTGTTGCCCAGAAGTTTTGTTTCTAGATTCTAGGGCAAACTTTGAAAAATCCTATCTGTTATACCTTAAAATATTTTCCTTTATAATTTCACAGTCAACCTTATACATGTTTAAACTAACATATTACAAAATTTAACAGCTTTTTGATTTGTAAAACCCGTTCAAATGTCAAAAAAATCTGGGCAGTGCATGCTGCCCAGAAATTTTCCAGATTTACATCAAGATGCTAGAAAGTTCATAACATCGGTTTGAAAACGCCATTTTTCGATTTTCAAAAGCCTAAACTCAAGTACTCATCTAGAACTATGGAAACATACAAATTATTACCACAACAAGAGGTATTAGGGTACGATCTAACCCGTTCGAATTCAGACCACGAAAACTTGGCAGCATGCATTTTTACACTTTCTAGAAAAACTAAACACAACTAGCAAAACCCTAGCCACATGCATGCACGCAAATCAACCAATCTAACCCTCAAGCATAAAATAAACTTTAAAACCAACAAAATAACCTATACAACAAGATCTAACATCAATAACCAAAAAGAACTCAAAACCAACCAAAGATCTACCTTTCATGGTTCTGGCTTGGAGATGATCACTACTACAGAATACCCTTTATGGGACACTTTTTTAGGACACACACATAAATTGAAGTCTTAAAAATATTTACGGAGTTTTTAGGACACTCATTGAGAGTCTTGAAAAAACACAATTTAGGACTCTCAATGAGTGTCCTAAAAAAATATGCGAGTCGTAAAAAAATATGGGCTAAGAAATGAGTGTTTTACTTAAAAATTTTAAGGACTTGCTTTGGGAGTCTTTAATACTCTTTGATGACTCACTTTGTGAGTCCTAAAAACACCTGGGCTGAAAAATTTAGAATGGTGACTTTTAAAGACTCGCTTTGCGAGTCCTAAAAGAGTATTAAGGACTCTCGAAGCAAGTCCTTAAAATTATTAAGTAAAAAAGCATAAAAACTAGATTTTCTTTTCTTTCTAAATTTTTAATATTATTAACTTTTATATTTACATGTTTTAATAATAATTTTATCATAATTTATATTAAGTGTTAATATTATTTATTAAGGTTATCATAATTTCATTTTTCTATAAACTAAGATTAATTTATATATAAAATTAGGTTTTCTTGCATTATTAAAAAAAATCAGGTTATTAATGAAAAGGGTTTCATTTCATGCCAAGCTCTCGACACATTTGGGACTCCAAAAATGAGCACACAAAGAAGCAGCGACGACTAGGCACCTGCTCCACCTCCGACGGCGTTTTCTCCCTTCAGTTGCGACGTCTTCTCCAATTCCGGCGGCGTCTGGTCACTTTTGTCTAACTTTGGATAGTCACTTTTGTATTTTGGCAGCCTTCCCATTACGTTCTAAACACTCTCTTTGCTCCCATTATGGTAAGGTCTCTATTTAGGGTTTTTTATTTTTTCTTTTGTTTTTTCTGATGGTGTTTTAATGGTTCTTCTACTAGGCATTTTTGTTTGTCTTTATTATTGTTGATTGTACTTGGTTTTGGGGGTAGAGTGAGATGAAATAATAAGGACCTTTTTCAATCAACTCCCTTTTGGTTGAACTTCCCCAAATTGATGTTTGTATATGTGTGTGCATATTCTGAAGTCTTTATTGTCTTCACCGATTTTATTTTGAAGTTGTGCTGTAAGGATTGTTTGGTTCATTTCTTGTGATTAGTTTCGTCATTTCAAAATAATTAAGAAAATGATAGGGATAATTTAACGTTTCCATAAACGGTGCTATATGAATATATAATCACAAGTTATTGTAGATAGTGTCTTTTTTGGAGTCTCACTAGTTTATATACTTTTATAATCAATGGTTTATTATGAGAAGTAATTGATGAGTCTTGAAGTGAAGCACATAGCTTTGATTGTGGTGTGTCTTTGCAGTGTATATTTTCTCTTTATACTACACATCTCTTTATTGATAAATGAAGTTCTTGTCCCCGTGAGATGTCACCAAGCTAGATCCCCTTTATATATTAACTTGAAATGACTTGAATCAATACCTATGTAAAAAGAGTTCGAATATAGAGGGTAATCAATATAAACATGGGAACAAGCAAAGTTTTTAAATAATGATTCAACACCCAGGTGGTTCTTTTGAGCATTCACCAAATGAATGAGATGCAGATGTAGTTATCATCCATGTTTAAATACATAATTTACTTCTAATTACATTTATTTTGCTTTTAAAAATTTTGTTATTTAAAAATGTATATCATAGTACCATAGAGGGTCAGCTACAGAAACTTACATCACGGCATAAGGACATGTATGAAATACTACATAGTGATATAACATGCAAATATAGCTCATAGTTGGGTGGAAGTGGGATTATATGGAAATATTATATTCATTAAGGGGAATATGCAGAGGAGTCAATGACTACTACTTTACAATGTAATCTCAAAATTATGTTTCTTTCTTTATTTGTTGTGATCGATTGTTATATATGCTTTTAATATTCATTTGAATATGTGATTGGAATTACTTATTATTTGTGGGGTTACTTTGTGAAATAACAGAGTAATTTTACAAAATTCATTTAAGATACTTTTTAAGGCATGATATGGATAATTGCAGCTGATATTATGTTGAATTTGAAGCGTACAATAAGGATCACGAGGAAAGGTCATCCTTTGGAACTTTTGGTTAGTAATAATACTGCTCTTTTTTCTATTCTCTGGATACCATGACAGTTGACCTTAGATAATGGCTATTTAGTTTGCAATTAAAATACTTTTCCAGAAAGAAAAGCGTAACAGTTTGAGTTATTATTAGAAGAGAGCTATTTGATGCTTTGTCACGATGTTTGTTGCTAGTTTAATTTAACTTGTCTTTTCTATTAATTGGACTTCAGGATATTGGATTTTTCCTCCAGCTTATTTGTATTAGACATAAGTGATAAGCTGTTCTAGTCCATTTAGGTTAGTGTGTGGTTGTGGTTTGTTATTACATGTTTTTAATTCTATTGTGTTTTTCTTCATAGTTGTATTCTTTCATGTTATGATAGTTTTAGAATTCATATTGGATTTACATCTATTAATTTTGTTGATTCTCTTCTACTTAGGGTGGTGGATTCAGACTTGTCTAGTATTATCCTATAATTGAATTGTATTTGTTTGATTGGTTTGATTATAACATATACTTGTATGAATATACTTATTGTGTGTTGGCATACACATATAGCGTAACATTTTGTACTTCTTGTTTTATATATGTTAGTTTTCTTCTTGTTCCTTGTCTAATGTCTTTTTTGATGTGATTTATAACATTGAGCATCACTTTTGGTTCTTGTGATCACGTTTAGGTTCAATAGTATAAAGTGCTATACAAAAGTTTGACATTATTAGCATATTGGTTGATAATTCATAGTTATATTGGACTCTAAGTTTCATTCTTTTGGACTAGCATTTATTTGAGCACAACACTTTTTTTGGTTTCCATTCGTACTTGTATTACTTTTGAGTACAATATATTCCATGTTATAATATTTCAAGCATTAATTTTATGAAGATGCCACATAGAGGTAGGGACAATTTGTGAAATAGACCAAACCTTAGTGAATTTTGATCGAAACTTGGCCAAATGGGCCAATGCTCAGTCCAAGACCATGAAGATCTAAATACTAAATAGACTCGTAATGATATTGATATTAGATTTAGGAGATTTTTGTGCTCCCATATTTGTTGTATTTCAATTTATATTGCTTTGAGACTGAGACTGACCATAGTATAACGGCTTAGTTCATATATATAGATCGACTTGTCGTTTTATTTATTTCCAAATGAATGTTTTCCTTCTATTAATTAAGAAAACAATGATCGGTCTATTTAACAAGCTTTCTAGCATGTGGATTGCTCTTAAAGCATTGGATCGGTAGCTAATTGCAAGAGGTATGTTGTATTTGATTTTTTTTTAATTTTTAATATTTTACAATTTTGAATGATAATTGTATTACTTTAGTGGAGTTTGAATATCTTAGATATTCATTCGTAGTGAAGTAGGTTCTGAGAATTCTGTGTGCTACGGTGATAATGGAAGATTGAGAACTTGCATGTCTTAGTGAAGTAGGTTCTGAGAATTTTGTGTGCTACGGTGATATATGGATAAAAACTTGTGTGCTGTTTGATTTGTTTGACATGTTGGTGTTGAATGTTACACATGGCTAGGCTAGTAAATTAGGGGATATGAGAATTTATGCATGTTCTACAATTTTATTGCATAACACATGTTTGATGAAAGTCCCAAGTTTTATCCTATAATCTTAATATTAGGAAATCTAAAGGTTTGAGACACCTTTAAGCATGTTTTATATAGTCAATCGAAATGTTACCTCTCTATTTGGCAGACATTTATATAAACATTACTTGAATACAAAATAGAGTATGTAACCACCATCATTTGTGTGGGGTCCAATGTTGTAGAAACTGATATATGAGCTTCAGGTTTCTCTCCAACTGTTCTGTTATTTTACTTTGATTAATTTATATTTTTTTATTTCTCTTTATGGGAAGGTTTGAATGGTAGAAGTTGTGTTCTCAGGTATTGGTTTGTGAAAAAATATGTTATATTTGCAGAAGTGCATTAATGTCATACTGATCTCTAATATAGTCCATAAAATGATATCTCATTAATTTGGATACATATGCATGCCATGCACATCTGTGTTATATATATATACCTCTTGCTTGTTGCGTTGGATTATATACACACATATATCCTTAATATATATAACAATGTTTTTTGATAATGATTGGGAGTACATGCATTTGGTAGCATTAGCCTAAATATAAATCAATATACAATATACAATTAGAAACTAGGTGTCACTGTTTTGAAGAATATAATACACTATTAATAATTAGTATGAGTGGAGACCATCACAACTTGAATGGTTTGTATAAAGTTTATATGTTTGTTTGAGTTCATTTCTGGTATTAAATTATTTGCAATGGTTTGACTGGGGTTTGCTACGTGAGGCAGAGTGATTGATTCTGCAATTGCGATGGGCAAGGGCTATTATAGATTTGAAAGGATATTGTGATATTTTTGTTTTGAGTATATGCCAATGCCTGGGATGGTAGATTCAAACCACTTGTTTGAGGTGATAATGGTGACAATAGATTAACTAAATTGGTATATACTTACTGCAATATACATTGATATTTGTTAAGAAAATGACTAATTAAAACTATTCAGTTTCATTCTTTTTTTTTTGTTTCTTTTCGCAGGTTTGTTGATTGACAAGAGGGAGTACGCATGGAGAAGATGAAGGAGAGAGTGAAAAGAAAAAAATATTTCTTTGGCAATCTTGGCTCGGGGTTGTAGTTTAAGGTTCATGTTATTGTGACATTCTGATTTTAATTATTTGTTTTATTTGATAGTGCAATATTCTCACATGTAAGGGGTAGAAGTTTTAGTCTACTTGATTATTTGTTGGAAGATGTTGAAGTATTACCCTTTACTTGTAGTTGCTAAGACAACCCTGCTTCATAATCCACCTGTTTAGTTTATAGGTTTTGGAGATAAACAAATTATAATTTGTTTATGGTATGTATGAAATATGTGTCTTCATGTTGTTGTTTGTCTATTAGTGTGATACTATAATATTAATATCATTCATGTTCTTGCTAATCTAATTTGTCAAGTTTTGAATGCATGTTGTGTGTTGTGGTTTGTTGTGAACTTTGATTTGTATTAAAATTTGGACTTTTCATTTAAATCACAATTTTTAATTTAAAATAAATATATATTAATTTTTTAAAAACTAAAATTTCACATATATAATATATTTTGAATTCTCAAAGGGAAATATTTTTTTAAAAATCAAAATGAAAATTATAGCTATATATTTTTAAAAAAAAATTACTTTTAAGGGCATGCAAAGCGAGTCCTAAAATCTTAATTTAAAGACACTCAACGGGATCTTTTAGGACTTGCATTGGGAGTCTTAAAAAATTACTTAAAGGCACTTAACCCGGTTTTTTAGGACTCGCGTTGATAGTCCTAAAAACATTCTTTTAGGACTAGCGTTGCGAGTCCTAAAATCTTACTTAAAGACACTGAACATGAGTTTTTAGGACTCGCATTGCGAGTCCTAGAAACATTCTTTTAGGACTCTCAAGCGAGTCCTAAAAAATCTCAGTTTTTAAGGCTCTCAAATAGAGGACTCGCACCCCGCGAGTCCTAAAAACTTTTTCAGGACTCGCAATGCTAGTCTTAAAATGTCTTTTTTTTGTAGTAGTGGATAGTCCTTAGCTTGTCCAAACTTCCTTCTTGGATTCTGTACCCTCAAACCGATCCCCATAGGTTTCACATGCAGATTTTTAAGAGAGTGTTAGAGTAAGAGAATATAAATGAATGGAAAAAAAAAACTCTAGAACCCTTACCTTTGTTGTCACTAGATCACCAAAAAGCTTCAACTTTGAGATTCTCCTAGAACAACCTCCCTTGAACCCTAGATCACAAGATCTATGCCATGCATGGCTATTAGATCACATGCATGCATATTCCACCCCTTAGGGTTTTGGATTTGAAGAAGAAAATAAGTGAATGGAAAAAGTTTCATACTTACTTCTTCACTAGTCTTCCCTTAGGCTTCCCCTTCCTTCAATGGAGAATGAGTGAACCAAGCTTGTGAAGAGAAGAGAAATGGCAGCCAAGGGGCTCAGGACTTTTGGTTTTGGGAGTGTAGAGTTGAAGAGAGAAAGTTGTTTGAGTGGACAAAATGATTTTTGAGTGAAGTTTGTAGTTTTGGTTAAAAAGGATTAAGGACAAAAATGTGGAAGAGCACTAATCATTAGGGGTAGTCTCTTAACCTTCCCTAGGATATGTGTCATAAGATACTTGAGTGCATAGGCATAGCCTAGACGCCCACCCATCTCTCTCCTCCCTTGTGAAAAGACTTTTATGCCCTTGCCAAATTTTACCACACTTTAAGGCATTCAAGGACCCTTTGGTAATTTCACTTCTAATTTTAACCCAAATTTTATCCTGTAGTTTTTAAATATCCATAGTTAAAATTAATTAAATAAATGTGACAAAAAATAAATTTTGTCACATAACACATAATTTTGGTAATTTACTAAAATTCATCAAAATGCCCTTAGGGGCTCGGGAAAGAATTTATATTCTTAGATCCGTTTGATTGGAATTAAATCCTCAATCAATTTTTCTTAAATTTATCGGCTCGGCTATAAAGTCCTAGTATCAGACAAAATTAATATTTTTATGCCATAGTATTTCCTATTCAATTAATTTGAAATTTTTACCCAATTAAGGTTTTTGACTCGGTCCACAACCAAAGGTCTCGGTTTCTAAAAAAGAAAATCGCACTTACCACAGCATGGCAAGCATTCACACATCACAACTTCTTGTAACATAAAATGTTCACTTGACAGAATACATAATATAGAGAATTAAAACACCCGAACGAGGATTTACCTGGTGCCCTAAACGTGGGGTGTTACATCTAAAATGGTATTTACCCTAACAATAATCATCAAAATAATGATAATAAAAATAATAAAAACTAATAATAACAACTGTGAGGATGATAAATATAATAATAACGATAATAATCAATGAAATAAGTTAAGAAGGACAGCTAATATACCATTTTAATATAGAAGCTACTGATAAGTAAAAAAAATTTACTTAATTAATCTAACACTTCATGATTGCAATAGGCAACACTAGATAAGAATTCCTTTTGTAACGTCCCAAAAATGCAAATAGGGTTTAATGCCTTGATTAGCGTGACAGAAGGGTATAATTGGATATATGTGTGATTAATTGATTAAATGTGTGACTATGTGGCATACATGATCTATATGAAGATATGAATATATTTAGATGCATGTTTATGAGTATTAAATATGCATGTGGGCCCATTCTTGATAATAAGGGCATACTTGTAATATTGGCTCGTTGTGGGCATAAATGTGATTATATGTGAGTAAATGATTGAGACCACATTATCATGTGGATATATTTGCAGTATACGGCTCGAGACGATCCTAGTGAGTGAATTGGCAGAATAGTCGCAGCGGGGTTTAATACCCGGTTCGGGGTGAGCCTAGGGGTATTTTGGGAAGTTTAATGTATATTTTGAGTTTATTGAGTAATGGGAAAGTAATTGGAAGTTATATGGGCATGTCAAGATTAATTAGGAATTTATAGGACTACTCGAGGAATTAGGGTGTAATGACCCAACTATTTCTAAGACCTTGGACCATTAAAACTATTAAACATAGCTACTATTTCGATACAAACATAAGAAATAACATGCCTTTATTGAAAACCCAAAATATAAGAAATAGCATGTCTTTATTAAAAATGTAAAATAAAATGTGATATGGTATGGGATCCCATTGTTTACAAAACATAAAACATAGCTTTAAAAATAAGTTCAAAATAAGTTGAATGCGGAATTTGAAAAGAGACATATTTCAAAAGACTAAAATAAACGTCATACTCAATCGATATGCAGCCAATCCATTCCATTCATCCTCAACGCACATGTCATGCTACCAAGAATCCTTCCGCCTCCATAATAATTTTCCTGCATCACACTAAAATAAAGGAATGAGCCTAATGCCCAGCAAGGAAAAGCTACTAAAAACAAAACATACATCGTAAACATAAGCATAACACTACATCAAATACTATAAAAGAACATAAGACTATATAAAACATATATCATATCTCATAAACATACACTATAAAACATATGGCTACAAAAACATCTATTACAATGGCCATCATACATCTTGGGGCTTGCTAGCTAGGCAATCATATGCCCATAATTCTACACGGCTAGTTTTCTAAACAAGTCATATAAATTTATGGGGCTTGTTATCTAAACAAATAATATGCCCAAGGAATTACTATTGGATTTGTTATCTAAACAAATTATATGCTTGTTATCTAAACAAAACATATACCCAAGAACTAAAACATATCATACATATACATATCATAGCATAAACATATAACATAACATATCATAACATAAACATAAACATAAACATAACATATAAACACATAAAATCTAACCTATTTTCCTTACCAATACCAGGATATGAGAACAAGGACAGGATTTGGAACACTCCTCAAACCAACAATACAAATGGTGAATATTTCTAAAGAATAATGAATGAATGTGGAAACTAAACCATCAAGAAGAAACTTACCAAGAAAGAACTTAAGTTTCAAGAACCTAATCAAGAACCAATAACGAAAGTGAGGATCTGAATAAAAATAACTAAAGAAAACTAAAAAGTTTTAAAGAATTGGACTTAAAGAATAGGAGTACCTTAATTGACCTTATGGATTGGTCTAACTCCAATAACGAAATACACTAAACCTCACTTCCCAAGTTTTTTATAAAGCTTAAGAATGGCAAAGCTTTTTCTCAACCCAAGTGTTTATCACTCTATGGTAGTACTAGCATCTTGGAGTCTGATCACAGCTGAAGAGTGAGGAGAATGGCTGGCTTCTAAGTCCTATTTATAGAGTTCTAGGAATAAAAATCTTCTTTTTGGCTTTGAATAAAAATAATGAATTTAATTGAAAATATTTGAATATTCGTCAATCAGAGGCTTATGACTCGGTCAAATCGTTCAGAGGTAGGTCTAAGGAGTCAAAGCTTGTTTTCAAAATTAAAAATAATAAAAAGAAATAGAATCCTAACTTCTAACTTCCTAAATCTCGTAACTCTAAACTCACCTGTAGTAAAATCATCATAACTAGAGCTGTAGAACTTTGATTTAGACCACCTCTATACTGTTAGAAATCTAATTCAATTATCTAAAACTTTCTAGAAATACTATTTTTCAAAATTAATAATATAACTGGGTCAAAATAGGTCGGAAGTTACAGTACCCTAAAATTACGGGAAAATCTATTTAATTATCTAAGTAACAATCTGATCCACAAATTTCTTAACTAACCATAAAATAACAAACTCTAATTCCCTAATAACCATGATTTTGACAAGTGTCATATTTTTATTGGCTCTATCTAAACCTTAGGTTATAATAAATAATACACCTAGGACCAGTAATATTAATCAAACCTTATGTTATAATTAATATTCTTAAACTATAGGTTAAACTTATAAAATTCATAACTATTGCTATGAGTTTCCAACTAAGTCCCGACTTGAACCAAAATCCACGGAATCTAACATACTACAAACTAATACTAACTATTACTACTACTATCTAGCTAGTTAAGTAAATATTCTGGGAATTTACAATTCTCCCCCACTAAAAAGAATTTCGTCCCCGAAATTTTCTTATCAAACAATTCTGGATACCGGGTTAACACGTCTTCCTCCAACTCCCACGTTGCCTCCCGTTCAGAACTATTTCTCCATAGGACCTTGACTATCAGAAAACTCTTAGACCGTAATTCTTTCATCATTCCATCTAGGATGCTAGTCGGTCGTTCCTCGTAACTCAAGTCTTTCTGGAGTGCTATCATATCATAATTGAGGATGTGAGATGGGTCTGACACATATCTATGGAGCATCAATATGTGGAACACATTGTGACTATCTACTAGAGCTGGCAGTAGGGCTAATCTATATGCAACTACTCCCACTTTGTCCAATATTTCAAAAAGGACCTATAAACCTGGGACTAAGCTTGCCTTTCTTCCCGAACCGCTTCACACCTTTCATAGGAGATATCCTTAAGAAGACTTGATCTCCAACTTTGAATTCCACATCATGCCGCTTGGCATCCGCATAACTTTTCTAACGGCTTTGAGCAGCGAGCATATGCTTTCAAATCAGCGCTACTACATCCTGAGCTCCTCTAACAGCATCAGGTCCAAGTAGTTGCCTTTCTCCTACCTCATCCTAATGCAACGACGATTGACCCTTCTTCCATAAAGTAGCCTGTAGGGTGCCATCCTGATTGTTGACTGGTAGCTATTGTTGTAGGAGAATTCTATCAGCGGAAAATACTTACTCCAAGATTTCGATGTAAACATCGATCCTCTAACGAATACTATTGTCGTAGAGATTATATGCAGTCGTACTATTTGTTGGACTTAAACGTCTGCGTATTGATCTACTGTGTACGAAGTCTTAACAAACAGGAAATGAACTGACTTGGTTAATCTATCAATTACTATCCAAGCCGAATCATGCTGCGTACTTCTTTTTGGCAAACCCGTCACAAAATCTATGGCTATATCATCCCATTTCCATTCTGGAATGCTAAGTGGTTGCAATAAACCTGCAGGCCGCTGATGTTTTTCTTTCACTTGCTGACATACCAATCATTTAGACACATACTCCGCTATATCTTTCTTCATTCCTGGCCACTAATATAACACTTTATGGTCGTGAGTCATCTTGGTCGACCCTTGGTGAACTAAGTACGGGGTATTGTGTGCTTCTTCTAAACTCTTCATCTTAATCCCTTGATCATTTGGCACACATACCCGATCCTTGTATCTTAATAACCACTAACTAGATATTGGGACATCTGTGGCCTTCCTTTCTCTAACTGCATCCATATGTGCCACTAATGTGTCATCATGTCTTTGCCTAATCCATATTTCTTCTAACAGGCTTGACTGGATGGAGAAGTTAGTCAAGTTACCAATGACTACTTCTATTCCATCATTGATCAGCTCCTGCTGTAGCGGCTTTTCTATTCCAGCTAATGATGCTAGACTTCCATAATTCTTCCTACTTAGTGCATCAGCAACTACGTTTGCCTTGGGGCTTAGGCTATCACCTTATCATTCTGCATCCCTCTTCATGCCTGACCACCATAGAACTCAGTTTGTGACATAGTTGCCTTCAGGTAAAATAGTCCTATCATTACGGATAGTACGAGGCGTACCAATCAAAATCGAAGATGTATAACTAGAAGGAGACCTGATAGAGCTGGAAATCAAAGACTTCGACATGATATTAGGCATGTATGGGCTAGCAAGGCATGGTGCAACCATCGATAGCAGACGTAAGCAAGTGATGTTCGAGACTCCTGATGGTTAGAAACAAAGTTATATGGGAAAAGTCTTAGGACTACATACGCTGCTTATTTCATCTCTCAAAGCTCAGAGGATGATAGAAAAATGATGTCACGCATTCTTAGCCAACGTTACGGATGTGGTAAAAGAAACACCACTAATAGTTGGAGACTTCCACATTGTAAATGAATTCCTAGAGGTATTTCCTGGGAACTAGCAGGATTGCCGCCGACACGGGAGATAGACTTCACAATCGAACTAGTACCGGGCACCGAGCCATTCGCTATGGGGAGCACCGGTTCTATTTGTGAAGAAGAAGGACAGAAGTATGCATATTTGTATCGATTATCACGAGCTGAATAA
Source organism: Humulus lupulus (assembly GCF_963169125.1). Taxonomy (NCBI): domain Eukaryota; kingdom Viridiplantae; phylum Streptophyta; class Magnoliopsida; order Rosales; family Cannabaceae; genus Humulus; species Humulus lupulus. The sequence continues at coordinate 207,424,374 of NC_084793.1, forward strand.
GGTGACAATTAACAATAAGTACCTGCTACCCCGACTTGACGACTTGTTTGATCAACTCCGAGGGGCAACCGTGTTTTCAAAGATTGATCTACGGAGCGGGTATCACAGCTTAAAGTACGGGAAGAGGATAATCCCAAGACGGCTTTTAGAACTCGTTATGGACATTACAAGTTTCTAGTTATGTCTTTTGGTCTTACCAACACTCCAGCCGCGTTTATGGATTTAATGAATAGGGTCTTTATGGATTATTTGGACGAATTCGTCGTAGTGTTCATCGACGATATCTTGGTGTACTCAGAGGGCGAAGTCGAACATGAGGAATATTTAAGGTTGATCTTGTTACGACTAAAGGAGCATCAACTTTATGCCAAATTCAAAAAGTGTGAAATTTGGCTTTCGCAAGTAACATTCCCCGCGCACATAGTATCCATGGAAGGAGTTGCAGTAGACCCATCTAAGGTAGAGGCTATAAAGATTGGCCAAGACCAAAGAATGCATCTAAGGAAAGAAGTTTTCTGGGACTAGCAGGTTATTATTGGAGGTTTGTAGAAGGCTTTTCTAAAATAGCCACTCCATTTACCAACCTAACCTTAAAACAACAAAGTTCAACTGGATTGATAATTGTGAAGAGAGTTTCCAGTTGCTTAAGGATATGCTCAACACTAGTACTTTATGTACCGACACCCAATGATAAGTTTGTAGTCTATTGCGATGCGTCGAAGCAAGGATTGGGTTGTGTGCTGTAACGACCCCAAATTCACTATTAAGGCTTAAGGACCTGGAGTAGTGTGCCTGAAGGGCATAATGGGATTCCGTGTGTGACTTTTATGAGTTTAATGCATGATTATGGTTTAATGCACGTTATATGACTATTTGATTATTTATGATGCATGACTATGTGAATTAGTATGCATGTAGACCTGATTGAGCATATTTGTAATTTGGCCATGTTGGGCATGAATGTGTTGATATCTGTGATCTATGACTCGAGACGATCCTAGAGTGAGCGGGTTAGCGGGAAAGTCAAAGCGGGAATCTATACCCGGCTTGGGTTAAGCCTGGGGAGTTTAAATGAGAATTTGGAAAATATATTGAGGTTAATCTTGATGATGAGGAATGTATATTTGATAATTAATCAGGTATCGGGTAGCGAGCGGGAATTATTAGGAACACTTGAGGAATTAGTGGGAATTTGGGTAATATGACTAAAATGCCCCTTTATGGGTATAAAGGTTTAGAATTATTAAGGGAGGGCATTTTGGTCTTTAGGCTTGTAAGAGATGAATTAAAGGATTGGGCGTAGGCCACATAGTCCACCACATCCCTCTTCATGCCTGACCACCAATACAAAACCTTCAAGTCATGGTACATCTTCGTAGAACCTGGGTGCAAGGAGTAGGGAGTGGTATGAGACTCATCCAGAATCTCTCGCCGAATGTCTGGATCAATCGGAACACAAATCCATTCTTTGCACTTCAACAAACCCATCTCAGAAATAGAGAAGTCCTTAGCTGCTCCAGTTAGGACATTCTCTCTACATTCAACTAACTGGGGGTCCCTTCCCTGTGCTTCCTTAATCCTCTCGAGGAGCGTTGACTGAAGAGTAATGTTGGCTAATCTACCGACCACTAGCTCTATACCTGCTCTGGTCATCTCACCTGCTAGTCTATCAGATATCTGCCTCGAACTATACAACTGTCCTGGGCCCCTCCGGCTCAATGCATCAGCCACTACATTAGCCTTCCCAGGATGATATAGGATATCACAATCGTAATGCTTTACCAACTCTAGCCACCATCTCTGGCGCATATTCAAGTCCTTCTAGATAAAGAAATACTTTAAACTCTTGTGATCAGTGTATATCTCGTACCTCTCTCCATACAGATAGTGTCTCCAAACCTTAAGTGCGAATACCACTGCAGCTAATTCCAGGTCATGCGTGAGATACCTCTGGTCGTACTCCTTTAGTTGCCTTGATGTGTATGCTATCACTTTCCCAGCCTGCATCAGCACGCACCCCAGACCCTGTCTAGAAGCATCATAGTAGACCACAAACTTCTCATCATCTGTTGGCAGGCTCAGCACTGGTGCAGTAATCAACCGCCGTTTCAACTCTTTAAAGCTATTCTCACATCGATCTGTCCGCACATACTTGGTCTTCTTCCTTGTCAATTCTGTCAATGAAGTAGCAATTCTGGAGAACCCCTCTACAAACCGCCGGTAGTAACCTGCTAGTCCAAGGAAACTTCTAACTTCAGGAACACTGCTGGGTCTAGGCCAATCTCTCACTGCTTCTGTCTTGCTTGGATCGACCAGTAATCCATCCTTACTAATAATATGGCCTAGAAATGAAATTTGCGATAACCAGAACTCGCATTTGCTAAACTTAGCATATAGCTTATGCTCTCTTAACCGCTGCAACACCAGGCGCAGATGATGCTCATGCTCTGTCTCTGACTGGGAGTATACTAGGATATCATCAATAAATATGATCACGAACTTATCCAGGTAATCTTTGAAAATTCTGTTCATCAAATCCATAAATGTCGCTGGAGCATTGGTTAATCCAAAGGACATAACCAGAAATTCATAATGCCCATACCGAGTCCGAAATGCAATCTTTGGTATGTCCTCTTCTTTGATCCTCAACTGATAGTAGCCTGATCGGAGATCAATCTTCGAAAACACTGTACTCCCTTGAAGCTGATAAAATAAATCGTCGATCCTAGGCAATAGATACTTATTCTTTATGGTCAGCTTATTCAACTCCCTGTAGTCAATGCACATCCGGAGCGATCCATCCTTTTTCTTAACAAATAATACTGGAGCACCCCACGGCGAGAAACTTGGTCTGACAAACCCCAAATCCAGTAGTTCCTGCAGCTGAATCTTCAATTCCTTTAATTCGGCCGGAGCCATTCTGTAAGGTGCCTTGGATACTGGCTCTGCTCTCGGAGCCAACTCTATGACGAACTCAATCTCCCGCTGTGGCGGCAATCCCGGCAGATCTGCTGGAAACAAGTCTGGAAACTCACAGACCACTCTGGTTTCGTTCGGTCCCACTGTCGCCACCTTGGAGGAATCTACTATACTCGCTAGGAATCCTATGCAACCCTCCTGCATTAGGTCTCTAGCCTTTAGTGCTGAGATCATAGGCACCCGCGGTCCATTCACCGTTCCCATGAACACAAAGGGTGCCTCGCCTTCCGGTTCAAAGGTCACCATTCGTCGCCTACAATCAATTGTTGCTCCATACCGCGTCAACCAATCCATCCCTAGTATTATATCAAAATCGTCCATATCTAGTTCAATCAGGTCAACAAACAATTCTCTACCGTGTACTACTACTGGTAATGCTCTAACCCACCTCCTAGAGACTACCAGTTCCCCCGTAGGCAATAAAGTTTGAAAACCCCTAGCATACAAGATACTAGGTCTACAAAGCTGATCAATCACCCTAGCATAAACAAATGAGTGCGTAGCACCAGAATCAATCAATGCAGTAAACAAGGATCCGGAGCTAAAAATCTGACCTGTGACCACTGAGGGACTGGCCTCTGCCTCAGTCTGAGTCAAGGTGAAAACCCTAGCAGGAGCGAGGCTGTCTCCCTGCCTTGGCTCCTCCCTCTTAGCCTGCGGGAAATCTTTCTTCAAGTGACTAGTGCTCCCACAAACAAAGCATGCCCTGGTCCGGCACTCGCCCTGATGCCGTCGCCTGCATCAAGGACACATCGGAAAGCTTCTCCAACTGTCATTTCCGCCCTGGCGGCCACCCATAGAACCGCAAACCCTCCTGTTAGAACCATAAGGAGTAAATGAGTCTGGTACTCTCCTCTTCTGCTCACTGGGGCCGCTGCCCCGACTAGGCCCAGAATAAGAAGGCACTACCCTCCTGGTATCACGCCTAGCAGCGCTATCCTTCCAGATCTGATCCTCAGCCCTCTCAGCAGTGAGGGCTTTGTCTACCACTTGCGCATAGGTAGTCTCTGGAGCCATTGTAATACTCACGTTACGGGCGATCATTACATTCAATCCCCGTATAAACCTATCCCTTCTGGCCGCATCAGTCGGCACTAGCTCTGGCGCAAACTTCGCCAATCTGTCGAATACCAGGGCGTACTCGGTGACGGATAACCTGCACTGAGTCAGGTTGTTGAACTCATCTGCCTTCGCAACTCGAACGGCTACGCTGTAGTACTTTTCGTTAAAAATGCTCTGGAATTCTTCCCAATTCATAATTGCAGTATCCCTTCGCTGCCTTACTACATCCCACCATATTCGCGCATCCTTTCTAAGCATATAACTGGCACAGTCAACCCTTTCCTTTCCTTCAACCCTCATGAAGTCCAGGATCACAGAAGTCATGTTCATCCACTGCTCAGCCAGCAGTGGGTCTGCTCCGCCCTCAAAGGTAGGAGGTTGCTGTTTTCTGAATCTTTCATATAGAGATTCCAACCTGTTCTCAGTCACAGGTTGAACCGGAGCCGGTGCTACACTCGGCTGTGGTGGTATCACAGTGGTTGGTGGAGGAGCTGGTTGCCTCAACTGACTAAGCTCTTCCTCTATTTTCTTCAACCTAGCCTCCATCTCAGCTAAAATCTGCTGCCAGTTCTGAGGAACAGGTGGAGGGTCCTGCCCCTGGTTATCATCCTCGGCCTAAATGCCGCGGAGTCTCGATGATTGGCGAGGCATTACAACTAAATGCCTGCAATCAGTGACACCGCTCATTAGGCATGATAACAAGGTCCAATTTCCACCTCTCAATCTCAACAACAACCAAGATCAATCGACCAAAATGACATACAAATATCATACAGCATACAACGGGCCTTGCCCTAGCATCATGCATATGTTATTTCAATCATCATGCTCATAACAATCTAGGCAGGCACACAAAGCATTAAACACATATTCATGAATATATCAATCGACCATACCAATCAACCCTGAGTCGAGCTTTTCAATGGCAACGTGCGTACATGTTCGGTCAATCTCCAGAACCAATAAACCTTGGCTCGCTCTGATACCAAGTTGTAACGCCCTACTACCTTAGAGCCGTTACATAGTGAGTTTAAAATAGAAATCGTGCTTTTGACTGACTCTAAGTGGTTTCTAAAACCAAAAGTGTGAATAAACCCGAGTTTAAGGCTGTACTCTTGAAAATGTTTAGTTTCATTGAAAACGTTAAATATAAAACATCTGGGATCCCAAAATAAGGTTTACAAAATATTTACAACTCAAAAATAGATTTACACTTGATCAGCTATCAAAAGAATGGTTTAATACAGCCATATACAAAATGCCTCCAACCAAAGCAGTCGGGCAGGCTGAACATGTATGCGCCACCCCCACGCTCTCCATACTCATGGGCGGTTGACTGATTCCTTGCTTTTACCTGCCACACGGAGCACCCGTGAGCCGAAGCCCAGCAAGAAAACCCAAATAGTACATAACATATGCAAATAATATAGCTGGCATAGTTCACTGATAAATAGGAAAACCATCAGATTAAACAAGCACGGCCATGCCACCCCAGAGGCCTTACCAAAGCTTGGGGTCTCGGTCCTCACCGTAGGATAACTCATGTATCCCTTGGGTCCCACCCTGGCTATAGCATCCCATGTGCTAATTGTTACTTTCGGCCCCAAGGTCGTACCCGGCCATGCCGCTCTCGGCCTTAGCCGTTCATTACATTATAATCGCACATATAATACATTTTGAAATAACCATTCAAACATATAATAATTTATCTAAGATTACACATTTGCACATAATACAATCTAGGGCCACGCCCTGCAATCACACAGTGGGCCCATGCCCTATTCTCGGGTGTTACGGTTTTCTTACCTTTAGATTCGGTAGCCCTGATCACCTGACTCCTTGAGCACGATCCTACCCGAGCCCTAGCGCTTACCTAAGAAAAATCCATAAGTCAAAGTCATTACCAAACCTCAAGTCCAAAACCTAGCCTCGGGGCCAACCCCAAGCCCCCGGGAAGTCCTAAATCCCCAAAACAAAGTGGCGGAATCGAGCCCCGAACCCTAGGTCAAAATCCCTTCACAAATGCCCAAAAATCCCCTCTGTGAACAGTGCAGCTACAGCACTCAAAAGAGGGCGCTATAGCACTACAAGCAGAACCGCCCCATCAGAAACAGGGGCTAGCGCTATAGCGCCCCCTGACTAGCGCTGTAGCGCTAGTTGCAGCCAGACCAAACCCAAAATCGAATCTTGCGATTTTCTTCTCCCATTTCAACTCCAAACTTGCCCAAACCTTTTCCAAACCCAAAAACACACATAACCACACCTCACACTCATCCCAAGCATCCCAAGAACTCACTCCCAAGCTCAAGCAACCCAAAACTCAAAATCTAACACAATGAACCCCAAAAACCAGAAATTCACTCAAACAACAAGGATAGGGTCTTAGAAATCATACCGTGGGTGGAATTTCGACCTTGAATAGAACCCTAGACCTCCTTAGCTTGCTCCTTCTCAACCTTGACCTGTTTTCCCCAAAATTCCCATCTATTTAGCTCAAAAACAAAGCTCAAAACCAGTAAAACCCTAAAACCGAAAACCCCAAGAACTTACCTCAAATCTCTGATGTGATCTTGCTAATCCCTTGCAAATCCTCAAGTCTAGCTTAGGATCCTTAATGCTCAGCCAACCCTAGCTTTCCACTGAGCTTAACCTCAAGAAAAATGAAGGGAAATGGTTGGGAGAGCCACAAACCGATTCTTTAAAGCCAAACCCTTCTGTTTTCCCTCTTTTCTTTTCTCTTCCTTCTTTCTTTCTTTTCAGCCTATACTCTTCTCTAGAAAATCCACTAAGTATAAAGCCCCCTTTAATTCATCTCTTACAGGCCTAAAGACCAAAATGCCCTCCCTTAATAATTCTAAACCTTTATACCCATAAAGGGGCATTTTAGTCATATTACCCAAATTCCCACTAATTCCTCAAGTGTTCCTAATAATTCCCGCTCGCTACCCAATACCTGATTAATTATCAAATATACATTCCTCATCATCAAGATTAACCTCAATATATTTTCCAAATTCTCATTTAAACTCCCCAGGCTTAACCCAAGCCGGGTATAGATTCCCGCTTTGACTTTCCCGCTAACCCGCTCACTCTAGGATCGTCTCGAGTCATAGATCACAGATATCAACACATTCATGCCCAACATGGCCAAATTACAAATATGCTCAATCAGGTCTACATGCATACTAATTCACATAGTCATGCATCACAGATAATCAAATAGTCATATAATGTGCATTAAACCATAATCATGCATTAAACTCATAAAAGTCACACACGGAATCCCATTATGCCCTCCAGGCACACTACTCCAGGTCCTTAAGCCTTAATAGTGAATTTGGGGTCGTTACAGCACGCAACCCAATCCTTGCTTCGACGCATCGCAATAGACTACAAACTTATCATTGGGTGTCGGTACATAAAGTACTGGTGTTGAGCATATCCTTAAGCAACTGGAAACTCTCTTCACAATTATCAGTCCAGTTGAACTTTACTGTTTTAAGGTTAGGTTGGTAAATGGAGTGGCTATCTTAGAAAAGCTTTTTACAAACCTCCAATAATAACCTGCTAGTCCTAGAAAACTTCTTTCCTTATATGCATTCTTTGGTCTTGGCCAATCTATATAGCCTCTACCTTAGATGGGTCTACTGCAACTCCTTCCATGGATACTATGTGCGCGGGGAATGTTACTTGCGAAAGCCAAATTTCACACTTTTTGAATTTGGCATAAAGTTGATGCTCCTTTAGTCGTAACAAGATCAACCTTAAATATTCCTCATGTTCGACTTCGCCCTTTGAGTACACCAAGATATCGTCGATGAACACTACGACGAATTCGTCCAAATAATCCATAAAGACCCTATTCATAAAATCCATAAACGCGGTTGGAGTGTTGGTAAGACCAAAAGACATAACTAGAAACTCGTAATGTCCATAACGAGTTCTAAAAGCCGTCTTGGGATTATCCTCTTCCCGTACTTTAAGTTGTGATACCCGCTCCGTAGATCAATCTTTGAAAACACGGTTGCCCCTCGGAGTTGATCAAACAAGTCGTCAAGTCGGGGTAGCAGGTACTTATTGTTAATTGTCACCTTATTCAGCTCGTGATAATCGATACAAATATGCATACTTCTGTCCTTCTTCTTCACAAATAGAACTGGTGCTCCCCATAGCGAATGGCTCGGTGCTCGGTACTAGTTCGATTGTGAAGTCTATCTCCCGTGTCGGCGGCAATCCTGCTAGTTCCCAGGAAATACCTCTAGGAATTCATTTACAATGTGGAAGTCTCCAACTATTAGTGGTGTTTCTTTTACCACATCCGTAACGTTGGCTAAGAATGCGTGACATCATTTTTCTATCATCCTCTGAGCTTTGAGAGATGAAATAAGCAGCGTATGTAGTCCTAAGACTTTTACCATATAGCATCGTTTCTAACCATCAGGAGTCTCGAACATCACTTGCTTACGCCTGCTATCGATGGTTGCACCATGCCTTGCTAGCCCATACATGCCTAATATCATGTCGAAGTCTTTGATTTCCAGCTCTATCAGGTCTCCTTCTAGTTATACATCTTCGATTTTGATTGGTACGCCTCGTACTATCCGTAATGATAGGACTATTTTACCCGAAGGCAACTATGTCACAAACTGAGTTCTACAAGGTTTGTCTAATTTCTCTATCATTCCTAACGAGATATACGAGTATATTGCTCCCGAATCAAATAATACAGAACATACATTATTGAGGATAGAAATCTAACCTGTAACCAATTTATTGCTAGCATTAACTTCTCCTTGGGTTAAAGCAAATACCCTGGCAAGAACCATTATATTGTCCATTTTCTCCTCTTGCTTGAGCTGGGGACACTGCCTCCTTCAGTGACCTTCCTGACCACAGTTGAAGCATCCCTTGATGTGCATGAAATTCCCCAAGATGTTTCTTTTGGCACTTAGAGCATTGTAGGTATTCTACATAACCCGACTTATTGCCTCCATTGTTTGTCTGTGTTCTTTTATCACCATTGGCATGCTTATCATCTGGATGCCTTCTCTTCTAACCATTACTATTACTATTGCTATGCTGACGGCTGTTGTTGTGGTTGTGTCGACCATTCTGAGGTTGACCCTGCTGTTTAGGCTCAGGCTTACTAGCCTTCTCCTCACTAAAATTTGCCTGAAGCCTTTCTACTTCTATTTTCGTTTTTAGAACATCGGCATAGTTAGTATTTCCCGGGTTTGCTAGCTTAACTCCTAGCTCAATCTTTGGTCTCAGTCCTCTAACGAACTTGGTCACCCTCAAAAAGTCAGTTGGAACCATCTCTGGTGCAAACTTGGCTAATCTGTCGAATTATTGAGCATATTCTACTATCGTCAAGTTGCCCTGCTTCAAACTAGCGAACTCCTCGACCCTTGTAGCGATGACTGCCGAGTTGTAATACTTCTTGTGGAACAGCTCCACAAATCTTGTCCATGTCATGGTGGCACATCGTTAGTCTACTGAACTAAGTCCCACCATATTCTAGCATCCTTCTTAAGCAGAGACGAAACGCAGGATATGTGGTTCGTGTTGCCGAGATTCATATGCACTAGGATTGGCTCTACATTTCTGAGGCATTCTTTTTCCTCAAAGGGGTATGTCGTCCCTTCAAAGTTTGGAGCGTATTGCTTACAAAACCGCTCATAGATTGGCTCCATGTGCTGAGCTGGGTATGGCGCATGGTTCGCCATTGGCCATCCCCCACAAGGACCTACTTGATGGGGTACTTGAGCCATTTGTTGAGGTTATGGTTGCGGCGGAGGCGGAGGCTGAGTCTGTTGTCGCTGTTGCTGTAGTAATTCCTCCACTTGTTGTCGTAGTCTTGCAATTTCTATGGTGTTGTCAACCGGCAGCGGCAGCGGCTGCAGTGCGCTTTGGTTGGCACTAGAATGCACTACCCTTCTGCGAACTGGAAGGGCTTCATTGCTCTCAGGAGCGGCGTTGGAGGCATTAGCGTTTGTGCGTGCAGACCTTCTGAGCGACATCCTCAGCAAAATTCTAATAGTCGAGAAAGCATATTATAACTTACCCTAATAGGCTCTAAGGTAAAAACTTAATCTAAGCATACATAACTCAGACCTATTAATTATGACGTCTTATGAAAAAAATTATATAAGTCTTCTTTATAATTAAGGTGTGTTTCTAAACTTAGAAAAAAAATAAGCCATCTTTATTATTTTCTAAGTTTGTTTCTAATCATCCTATATGACTTAATTCTCAGGCTCGAAACTCATCGTTGTTCCAAAGTTAACCATATTGAGGGAGGGCTAGGATCAGTAAAATCGTTCCCACTACTATGACCCCCTAACTCTCAATTTAGAACCCAGTTCATTGATTCGTATCCACCCTCACCGAACTTGGTCATTATTTATTAAATTTATTTTTATTATGATAGTAAAAGAAAATCAAACTCATACAGGTCATTCAAAAATAACAATGATATTTATTTGGAAAAAAGGTTTTCACTAAAAACAATCATAAATGCAAAGATAATAAATAAAATAAATAAAGAAAATAAACTAATTTACAAATATTCTTAACTGAAAACATAAGGGCTAAAATGTTAACTAAACACATAATCATAACAACTATAACATAAACACTTACATTGGCGGTTAGATTCGGAGCTTGAGCGTGTGTATCAAGGAGAACTTCATGCAAATGGATTGTTGCTCTGATACCAACTGTAATGGCCCAACTATTTCTAAGACCTTGGACCATTAAAACTACTAGACATAGCTACTATTTCGATACAAACATAAGAAATAACATGCCTTTATTGAAAACCCAAAATATAAGAAATAACATGTATTTATTAAAAATGTAAAATAAAATGTGATATGGTATGAGATCCCATTGTTTACAAAACATAAAACATAGCTTTAAAAACAAATTATGGGGCTTGCTATCTAAACAAATTATATGCTTGTTATCTAAACAAAATATATACCCAAGAACTAAAATATATCATACATATACATATCATAGCATAAACATATAACATAACATATAATAACATAACATAACATAAACATAAACATAACATATAAGCACATAAAATCTATCCTATTTTCCTTACCAACACCGGGATATGAGAACAAGGACGAGATTTGGAACACTACTAAAACCAACAATACAAATGGTGAGCATTTCTAAAGAATAAAGAATGAATGTGGAAACTAAACCATCATGAAGAAACTTACCAAGAAAGAACTTAAGTTTCAAGAACCTAATCAAGAACCAATAATGAAAGTTAGGATCTGAATAAAAAGAACTAAAGAAGACTAAAGAGTTTTAAAGAATTGGACTTAAAGAATAGGAGTACCTTAGATGACCTTATGGATTGGTCTAACTCCAATGCCGAAATACACTAAACCTCACTTCCCAAGTATTTTATAAAGCTTAAGAATGACAAAAAAAATTCCCAACCCAAGTGTCACTCTATGGTAGTACTAGGACCTTGGAGTCTGATCACAGCTGAAGAGTGAGGAGAAGGGATGAGTTCTAAGTCCTATTTATAGAGTTCTAGGAATAAAAATCTTCTTTCTGGCTTTGAATAAAAATAATGAATTTAATTGAAAATATTTTAATATTCGTCAGTCAAAGGCTTAGGACTCGGTCAAATCATTCAGAGGTAGGTCTAAGGAGTCAAAGCTTGTTTTCAAAATTAAAAATAATAAAAAAAATAGAATCCTAACTTCTAACTTCCTAAATCTCGTAACTCTAAACTTACCTGTAGTAAAATCATCATAACTAGAGCTGTAGAACTTTGATTTAGACCATATCTATATTGTTAGAAAGCTAATTCAATTATCTACAACTTTCTAGAAATACTATTTTTCGAAATTCATAATATAACTGGGTCAAAAATAGGTCGAAAGTTATAGTACCCTAAAATTACGGGAAAATCTATTTAATTATCTAATTAACAATCTAATCCACAAATTTCTTAACTAACCATAAAATAACAAACTATAATTCCCTAATAATCATGTTTATGAAAAGTGTCATATTCTTATTGGCTCTATCTAAACCTTAGGTTATAATAAATAATACACCTAGGACCAGTAATATTAATTAAACCTTATGTTATAATTAATATTCTTAAACTATAGGCTAAACTTATAAAATTCATAACTATTGTTATGAGTTTCCAACTAAGTCCCAACTTGATCCAAAATCCACGGAATCTAACATACTACAAACTAATACTAACTATTACTACTACTACTATCTAGCTAGTTAAGTAAATATTCTGGGACTCTACATAGTGGGAAATGTGACAAATGAGGATTATGCCCTTGGGATCATTTAAGGTTAAGGGTATACTTAGGGGGAAATTTGGTATTTTACTAACTATTGGATGCATCTTGGCTTGGACTAGAAACTTTGAGAAGCAGGCAAACAATGTCTAAGTGAATCTCTCTCTCTCTCTCTCTCCATCACGATTCTCTCTCTCTCCCTTGAGGTAATTAAGCATGTTTGAGTCTTTTGGAAAAGGATGGCTGAGAATTGAAAGCTTAGGAAGCAAAGCTGGGAATTGACGCTAGGAATGGACAAGTAGCAGCTGAGGGATCAAGCGAGGAGTACATAAGGAGTAGCTCAAGGATCAAACATCTTTGAGGTAAACTCTATAATATAGTTTCTCCTTCTGTGAATTCTTTAGTGAGTTTGGACTGTTGGCGTGGTTTAGTGATGGATTTAATTGTTGAAATGAAGCTTGTTGTTGGGATTTGGTTGACGTGCAGCTCAGGGGTCGTGATTATCAGATGAGGTGAGCTTGAATCTGGTTTTAATTGGGTTTTATTAGGCATAAGGGTGCTTTTGAGTTTTGCACTCAAAGATTGTAATTTTGAGGTTATGCCAAGGTTTCAGCTTAGCTATTATTGGTTATGTTGTGTTGTTATGGAATTTAAATTAAATTCTAAGCTTGGTTGCAGTTTAGGAAGTGATTTTAGGGGTGTTAGTTTGGAGAAAACACAGAAAAGGAATTGGGTTTTCTGGGTTTCGCGGGGTGCGCCATGGCCCTGTTCATAGGTGTCACGGCCCGCGTGGCCCAAGGAGCCTCGGGAGGCCTCTGTCTTGGAGGTGCGCCACAACACTCTAGGTCAGGTCACGACCCGTATGCTTGTTAGGTTGGAGGGAAGGCGCCTCTGTCTTGGAGGCGCGCTGCAACCCTCAAGGGCAAGTTGCGGCCCGCCTAGGTATCCATTACAAGAGTTTGTGTTAGGGCTCAAGGAGGCTCGAGAATTAAAACTTGAGCGCTTGGGACGATTTCGACTACCAAGTTTAGTAGAAATCAAGGCCCTAGAGGCTAATCTTTGAATCCAATTTTTTTAAATGATTTAGGATCTTATGGTTATCCATTATCGCATTGTGACTAGGTTATGCCGCAAGGGCTCAGGACTAGGGATCGTGCTCGGGATTGCTGTATGCTGGCTCCTCAAGACCTAAGGTAAGAAAATTGCACTTATGTGGTTTTCATTGGGACTGAGATTCCCTATAATTGAATATATGCATTCTGTGAGTTATATATCTGTTATGTAGGATATGAATGTACGACCTAAGGGTGTCAGGGCTGATGATAAGCGTATTGGACACAGCTCGGCCTAAGCGAGCCAGGGCCAGCTAAATAAACATAGGGCTCTGCCTAAGGGCGCCAACACCTAAGTATTTGTAATATAGTTTGAGTTATATGTGAAAGTATATGCCAATCGTTGCCTAGCTCGATACTTGTATTCAATTGATTGATTGAATTAATTGGTTTGAAGTTTATTAATCGCTCTTGTGTTACATACATTTTTTTGTTTTTAAGTTTTCTTGTTAGGCCTTGGCGCAGAGGTGCTACGTGGTGCAGGTATCGGAGGTGATAGCTGGATCAGCCATGAGTTGGAGAGCTTCTGGGGCGGTGTGTACATATGTAGCCTGCTCGACCGCCACAGCTAGGATAGCTTGGGAGGAACTAGGGTTAAACCCTGTTTTTGCCCCTTAGGACGACTAAATTGTATCTGTTTATCTTTTACGGGTCTATAAACTGATTTTTGGGATCCCATGTACAAACTTAATATTTTAATGAAAAATAATAATTTTGTTGACCAAATCTTTTATTACTTGACCTTGACTTAGCTTTTGGTTATCCAGGGCGTTACACCTTTTATGTTTAATAAATTGTAATCAGAATCGGAATAAATCAATGGAGAAATGAATGAGAATAAAATTACAATTAGAATCACTAATTGTACTATAATGTTTACTAAATCTAACTTGAAAACGAATCAGAAACATTTTATCTTGTTTAGATAATCATGAAACGTAATCAGAATACCTAAATTAACTAAATTATCATTTTAAAAAAGTGTATTTTTTTATTTTAGGGATAAACATGTCTTTTAATTTTTAAATATAACAAATAAAATAAAAAAGCTTTAAAGGCAATGTCATTCCTTGAGAAAATGAAGGGAGAAAGATTCACTTTCTTTTCTCCATAATTTATATGAGTCCCACTAACTCCCTCCATTACTAAGTTTAGTAAACAAACAAGTGAATAAGAATCATTACCATACAAATGATTCACATTCCCTTTAAGTGAACATGCCATCAATGTTCTACTAAAACTAATACAGTTTAAAGAAAGGGTTTTACCTTAAATACACTTTAAAGTATTATAAAATAGTCCATAAATATATACCTTACTCTAATGTTACAGAAATACATCTTAAACTTAAATACAATTAAAACGTAAAGGCTACATGATTGACCCATTAATGTATATGTTACTCTAAGAGGGTGTTTGGTATGAGCTTTGGGTTTGTGGAAGTAGAGTTTGAGGGGGTTTAGATTAAAGGAACGTGAAACTCAAGTGTTTAAAGGAGTTAAAATTACCCTAAAATCAAGCTAAAAAATAAGACAAACTTGGAAATACATACTCCCAAGCCATTAAAAATAAATTTACCAAACATGAGTTAGATTTGACATTCTCATTCCCACCAAATCAAACCTACATACCAATCACCCCTAAGAATATAGTAATACATCTTAATTAAATACAATTAATTTAAAACACTACGGCCACATGATAAAAATGTAAAAGTAGAATTAAAAAGTAACAGTAAAAGTCTACAAATTACGACATTTATTAAGAAATTAAAACAGTTATCACATTATGCTCTAGAGTAACGTACATATTAATATCATCCAGCTCTCCTTTTAGATTACTTGTAAAAAGTCTAAACTATATTGAGATATATAGATAAATTATGACGGGGTGAAAGAGAAAAAAAAAACAGATAGTCCACATATATTTAAGGATAACAATACACTTAATAAACCTTGACATAACATCACAAGGCGAATAAAATTGGCACAAAACAAGCCTCAAAATTTGACTTCTTTACTAGCAATCACTCGAATAACATTAACAAAATTTTCTTTAACGATTAATTAATTTAATGAAGATATAGAGGACAATAGTTAAGGGTAGTACCACTACAAGCTGCCATACGAGAGTAGTAATGTTGAAAAAGTACAAACACAACCTTTGATTACCCAATTGTAAATTAGATTTCGCACTTAAATAAACAAGGAGGATGATTACCAATTCTAAATTAGATTTTGCACTTAAATAAACAAAGGAGGAGGAGAGGTTCAACCAAGTATTATCGGTTCTATTGATAATCATTCAATCATGGCAATGTTCTAGTTATAATAGTATTTTTAAAGTGTAGGCACAATATACCAAAATACTCATTTTGTGTTAGTCAAATGCATCAGTCAACACAGTTGACTGACGCCGTTGACCGAAAATTAACATTTGTGGTAGTTGGACATTGCCACAAATGAAAAGGGTTTTTGTGTCAGTTACATTTGCGTCGTTCGAAAATCAATGAGATAATTATCATGTAAATTATATATATTACTTAATTAATTTACGATTTCATTCTGAACTCACATCTGGATAAATATTAATATTTTGTGCAAGGCATTAGATTAATATGATACACACCGAAGACAAAAAGAATCTATTATATTAAAAGTTTGTGTTCCTAAAGTAAGTAAATTATTACTTATCTTATTAAAATTTTTGACATATTTTTATTATAATAACTTGCTAAATATGACACTTACATTTGGATAACTATCTTGTAATAGTGTCGAAACCAAACTGGGCCTACCGAGTGTGGCTTTTACATTATGAAGTTTGCTAGAGAATTGGTTTTGCACCCTAGAACAAAGACTTACTTGAAAAATGAGGTATTGTTTTACTCTTTAAATTTAATTTAAACTATCACTTATGATTTTATTTGGATGAATTCTAACTTATTATTTTAAATATTTCTTGAATAGTTTTAGTATAAGACACCATATATGCCTAACGAAATCAACAAAATACTGGATGAGTGGACTGAATCAATTTTAGTGTATCTCAGTTCGCAAATTAGCAAGTTTGGTGAGGAAATTTTAGGTTAAGTGTTTAATGCTTAGAAATTTAGAACACAATAGTTATAACTATATACATAGAATAACATCTAAATATGAATTACTTTTGTAGATTTAATATCAAATGGTAACTATATACATGTTTAACCCGATTTAGACTTGATGACGTGACTTCTATGAAAGAGACACGTGACATTATACCGAATTAAATTCAGAGAGCTGGTTAAAAGGAGTAGTTGCTCGAGAGGGCTACATCAAAATATAAAAACTTATTTAGCAAGGTTCAAGTAACGTGCTCGATGATGGAGTAGGCCAGTACTATCCCATGAAGCTGCTCGGAGTGCAAGACTTGCTCGATGAGAAAGTCACTTTTACCCGAAGATCCGGATTTCATGAGATATCAGCAAATATCCCAAGATATTTAGGTAACTGATATTTAAATTGTATTATTCCTGTATTATTTTAATCTGTAACTGAATGTACTGATCCCACACCTACACGTGTAGGGCCTAGATTTGTTTGTAAGGGCCCATAGCCCACTAAGACTATCTATAAATAGGGAGTTCATTCTATCATTAACCAGAAGCGAAAGTTACACGAGAAAAAGCTCGAGATTTCCTTTGTACGCACTTTACTTACAAAACCATTCTAATTGTATTCTTTTCTCAACTTAAGAAACTCAGTTGAATCTTGTTTCTTCTTGCTCTTGAGTTTGAGACTTATTTAAATAATAAAAGTGCAAGTGGACATAGGTCATCACCAACTCTTAGGGCCGAACCACTATAAAATTTTTAGTGTCGTTTACGTGATTTCAGTTCATTTAATTCTTATTCTGTCATATATATTAACTCAGTGTCGTTGACCAAAACGCTGGTCAACATTTCGGTGATTTCATTGAGAGCTAAAATCCAAGATCCTATTTTATTAGATCCATCTCAAGCAATGACTATCACTACTTGAAGCCAGAGTCAAGAGCCACAAGGGGCCATCCAGACCGCCTCTCGAGCATTCACATCCCTCATTTGTGCCCTGTTCCTTAATTTCCTCCTCTTGGAAACCTACCTCCACCAGCCACATTCAGGCATGATGAGCCCCATATCGACTTAGGAGAAGAGATGAAACCTGACCTTGAACAGCTACACCCCAATTCGTTGCCATGCATGAAAATATGGCAGCCGCTCAAGAGGCTATATATGAAGCCCCAAATAAACAAATGCAAGATTTTGAGGCCTGGTTGGATGAAAGACAGCGAGTCCTTGAAGATTGCCAAGAAGAAGTTGACCGTCGCTATGCTGAGGCGGCAAGGTTAATAGAGGTCTTCTTGTCACAGAATCAAGTAACGAGATCTTGACCAGTGGATCCTTAGTCTAAAAACATTGGTAAGGCAAATCCTGAAGCCAAACGACTAGCTGGTGAAGCTCCTGGACTTTCCCAACTATTGCAATCTCATGATTAAGTGGTTCCTCATAGACTTGCTAGAAGTCATCACACCCATCAGAGAGCTTAACCAAGAGTGCAGCAACCGCTCTACCAAGAGGAACAGATGGTGCCTAATAGAGAACAAGGTTGTGCTAGAAAAGTGTCTAAAACTGAAAGGCCTGCTAATGAGCACCCAAGGCAAGCAGCCTCGAGTGGTAGGCACCCCCTGAATTCTGAGGTTGACCCTCAATTCTGAAAAACAAGGAATGAGAGACCCGTAAGCCAGAATCAAGGCCAGCCACCTCACTATGCTGAACATAATAGTTGTCATTATCGTAGAAGAAATAGAAGGAGAAATGACCAGGATGCCAATAGTAGTTATGAAACAATCTATAGAGATGGTCGGTATTACCAACCTGTGACAATCAATAATATAATGACCATTGACAGGATAAAAATCCAAGAGGACAGTTTGTTCCGTCAAGGCCACCTGGGCCTCAACACATCCATCCTAGGGAGAATGTATAGCTTGAAGGACCATTTGTCCCACCAAGGAAGCAAGAGCCAGCGAATTGTCCCGCAAGACCACCTCCTGGTTCTGCTCAAGTAGATAGGTTGGGAAATAGAGAGCCTTACCTCTGCAATGTCCTTAATCATCTTAGGAAAGGCAACACATCCAATGTTGTTGGACCCGTTGCACCGGTAATCCTGCATGCACCACAAGCTGGGGCTACAAAAATCCAAGTTACAACATCAGTTGTTATGCACTAGTTTCTCCTGCAATCCAGGCGCTAGGATGATCTTACTCAAATGATACGAAAGCTAGCAACCCCAAAGCTCACTAACATCGACCTGGAAAGAAGGAAAGGGTCTCCTTTCTCTGATTGAATCAATTGTTTGCCAGTACCGCCAAAGTTCAAGATGCCAACTTGGAAGATGTATACTGAAAGGGAAGATCTCGTCTCACTTGTTAACAATTTTGAGATACTCCAAGGTGTTAGAGACGACGTCCATTGTAAGATCTTTCCAGCAAGACGATTTTGCTCAACAATGGTTATTCAAATAGGAGTCAGGAACCATTACACCTGGGAAACATTTTTGAGGCTCTTTTACTCATAATTCTTTGCTACTCATATCCCACCTACTGAACTCAACGACCTTGTGACATTAAGCAACGACCAAATGAGCCTCTGAAGGACTATGTGCACAGGTTCATGCAAGAGGTTGCCCAATCGAAGACGGTCAGCGATGATGGAAAGTTGATGACCATCATGGCTGCAATCCAAGTAAAGGGACTCATATGGACTGACCTAAGGAGAAAAATTGTCTACTCAATAAGGGAGTTCTTAGATCGATCAGGCGAATTCATCAAACTTTAAGAGGCAGTTAGAAGAGCAGATCAAGCCAATAAGGCAGGTACCATTACTGTCACTCCAGCCAAAAATAATGGAGCTCCAAACCATAACAAGAACCAGACAACAAATGGTAATGGTAATGGAAATAAAAATGGGCAAAGAAGTGGAAAACGGAACAACAACTCGAACAGTGGCAAAAATAACGACAACAAAAGGGCCAAAACAAATGATAAGCCACGAAACTAAAATCGTCATACTCTCTTGGAGTCACGAGCATAATCTTTAAAGCTACACAAGCTAAGGTACCTTATAGGAAGCCTAACTCATTTAGGAAAGACATAAGTAGGAGAGACCCGAACAAGTTCTGTCATTTCCATAACGAATACAGACATGACACCAACGAGTGTAACCAGCTTATGGACGAAATCGAATTTATCATCTGCCAAAATCATGAGGCCATGAGAAGGTATGTTTGATGTTCTGTTGATCAAAACCAAGCTACTACGCCCAATGCTAATGCACAAGCTCAACCATTACAGCCAGCTCCAGTAGCTAGTCGGCTAGACATGATATGCGGAGGACCACACCAAGCAGGCGAAAGTAG
This sequence comes from Humulus lupulus, assembly GCF_963169125.1. Classification (NCBI taxonomy): domain Eukaryota; kingdom Viridiplantae; phylum Streptophyta; class Magnoliopsida; order Rosales; family Cannabaceae; genus Humulus; species Humulus lupulus. The sequence goes on from NC_084793.1 coordinate 207,444,264, forward strand.
AAAAGCTTTAGAACGCAATGCTCGAACACTTTGCTACGAAACATCGAATGAAGTACTGGCAGTTGAGGAAGGTACTTCAAAATCCCCTCGCTATGAATGTAATCCAATAACATTCACTGAGGATGACATCGCACATGTTATATTCCCGCATAATGACCCTTTGGTAATCGATGCCCGGATTTCCAAAATGATTGTAACACGGACGATGATAGATCATTGTTCCTCAGTAAACATCCTTTTCAAAACAACCCTTGAAAGGAATAAGTTATCTGATTGGGACAGAGAACTGTGCACACAAACTTTGTATGGTTTTACTGGAGAAGGGATGACTTCAGCAGGAACAATCAAGTTAGCAATAACAATGGGAACTATACCTACGAATAGCACGGTTATGGCAACGTTTGTTGTGGTCGATATTCCCTCATCTTTCAATGGCCCATTAGGAAGGCCAATCGATATCTCCATAACATCCATGTTTCATTCATGATGAAGTTTCCTACCAACACCGAAAGCATATGTGCAAAAGAAAATTAGAGAGAGGCTAAGGAATGGTATAATTCCTCCATTAAGACGAATAAGAAAGTATTGGCCATGAAAACATGATATTTACTGGACCAATGATTAGAAAGCCAACAAAAGAAACGAGAATAAGCACCATCAGGAAACAAGGTAATACCTCCTCAAAAGAGGCAAGAAGCTCCAAATAGGGAATTGCCCAAAGTGAATGAGAAGATGTTGATCCTTGCTTCGGGGACTTTGGTACTGGAGTGGGACCAATTGGAGACCTGGAGGAAGTCCCACTTGACCAGGATGAGCCAACAAGGATAGTCAAGATTGGAAGAAGTTTAGCAAAGGAAGTCAAGTATGAACTTATAAGCTTCCTAAAGAGCAATCAAGACGTGTTCGCTTGGTTGCACAAGGACATGGTAGGACTCAGCCCCACTGTTATCAACCATAATCTAAATATAGACAGGGACAACTTGAAGCCTGTACAACAGAAAAGGAGGCTTCTTGATAAAGTGAGGTCAAAGCCCTTAAAAGAAGAAGTCCAAGGGCTAAAAGAAATTGGATTTATAGGAGAGGCCTTCTACCTCGAGTGGGTTTCTAATCCTGTCCTAGTACCAAAACCCAATGGAAAATGGAGGACTTGTGTAGATTTCACTAATCTAAACAAGGCATGCCCAAAAGATTTCACCCCCTACCAAGAATCAACCAACTAGTCGATGCCACTCAAAGCATAAAGTCCTCACATTTATGGATGCTTACTTGGGGTATAATCATATCAGTATGCACCCTCTCGATGAGGAACATACATGTTTTAGAAATGATGTAGGATTGTATTGTTACAAAGTAATGCCTTTTGGCCTAAAAAAATGCTGGCTCGACATACCAACGTCTAGTAAATATGATTTTTAGAGACCAAATAGGAAAAAACATGGAGGTCTACGTTGACAACATGCTGGTAAAGTCAAAAAAGGCTGGGGGTACGTGAAGGAATGCTTTGCCATCCTTAAGCATTACAATATGAAGTTTAACCCCTTAATGTGCTCGTTTTGGGTAAGCTCAGGTAAGTTTCTCGGTTTCATTGTCAATGCAAAGAGGTATAGAAGCTAACCTAGAAAAAATCAAAGCTTTGATCGACATGAAACCCCCTACAAATACAAAGGAAGTACAAAGTCTAACAAGATGGATTGCAGCACTTAACAGATTTGTCTCAAAATCAAATGACAAGTGTGTACCCTTTTTTAACCTGCTAAAGGGAAATAACAAGTTTAATGGACAGAAGAATGTGAAAAGGCTTTCCTGGCACTTAAGGAACACTTGGCTCAACCTCTAATCTTATCTAAGTCGATTGATGGGGAAACTCTATACTTGTATCTAGTAGTTACTCAAATCATTGTTTGTACAATCCTGATTCGAGAAACGGATAGGATTCAACATCCATTATATTACATAAGCACAATGGTCGTCGGGGCAGAATCTTGATACCCATTAATTGAAAAAATGGCTTATTGTTTGTTGCTTGCTGCAAGGAAATTAAGGCCCTACTTTCAAGCTCATCCAATCACAATATTAACTGATCAACATCTCAGAAAAGTTCTGAAATAACTAGAGGCATCTAGGCAATTACTTAAGTATGTTTTCAAGCTCGGGTAGTACGAAATTTCCTACAATCCAAGGATTTCTATAATAGGGAAATCTTTAGAAGACATTATTGCATAGTGCACTGGAATACCAGAAGAGGATGAGCAAGAAAAAGAGCCTAAAGACAACGAAGAAAATTGGCCCGTATGGAGGCTGTATGTATATGGATCCTCCAATGATGATAATTCTAGAGCTGGAATTATACTTATCACACCAGACGGAAATCGTATTGACTACGCGCTATGGTTTGGCTTCAGTGCCTCAAACAATGAGGTAGAGCACGAAGCCTTACTAGCAGGATTACAACTTGTTAAAGGCGTTAAAGTAGTGGCAGTAGACATATATAATAATTCACAACTAGTTTTGAATCAAGTGATGGGCGAATACCATGGTCGAGGACTAAAAATGGCGTCCTACCTCAGCAAAGCAAAATATATGCTGGCATATTAAAAAAATAATTACCATCTAACAAGTGCCCTGTGACCAGTATTCCAATGTAGATGCCCTTGCAAAACTCGCAAGTGCCAAGGATGCAGACACCCTAAATGTACTACTAGTTGAGCACCTGGCCCAACAAGGTATTGACAAAATGTAGCAAACACTACTACTCAAAAATACTCCCTCTAGGATGACTCTTATAGCCACTTTCTTGGAGCATGGAATATTTCCTCAAGACAGAAATGAAGCCCGAAAAATTTCAAGACAAGCTGCTAGAAACGTGATTATGGATAGAGTAATGTACAAAAGAGGGTATTCTGTGTCTTTGATCCAATGTGTTACTAAAATAGAAGCAAAGTTACTAATGATAGAAGTACACAAAGGATTCTGTGGCAATCATGCAAGAGGGAAAATTCTAGCCAAGAAGATAATGAGACAAGGATATTTTTGGTCTACAGTGAATGAAGATTCCATGGACTACATCCAAAAATGTGATAAGTGTCCAAAATTCCTCGAGCAGCTCCTAATGAAGTTAAACAAATGAAGAGCCCATGGCCTTTCACAGTATGGGGCATTGATTTGATCGGGCAACCCCCAATATGAAAAGGTTGAGTGAAATTTGTGAGTGGTCGTTGTGGAGTACTTTATAAAGGGGATTGAAGCAGAACCATTGGCTACAGTCACTTCAAAGAAGGTGCTCAATTTTGTAGTAAAAAACGTCTTATGCTGGACACAATTGTTGTCATTATCATAGAAGAAATAGAAGGAGAAATGACTGGGATTCCAACAGTAGTTATCAAACAATCTATATAGATAGTTATTATGATGATGAAGGGGATAGTCGGTATTACCAACCTGTGACAATCAATAATATAATGACCATCGACAGGATAAAAATCCAAGAGGACTGTTTGTTCCATCAAGGCCACCTGGGCCTCAACACATCCATCCTAGGGAGAATGTACAACTTGAAGGACTGTTTGTCCCACTAAGGAAGCAAGAGCCAGTGAATTGTCCCGCAAGACCACCTCCTGGTTCTACTCACGCAGATAGGATGGGAAATAGAGAGCCTTACCTCTGCAATGTCCTTGATCATCTTAGGAAAGGCAACACATCCAATGTTGTTGGACCCGTTGCACCGGTAATAATGCATGCACCACAAGCAGGGGCTACAAAAATCCAAGTTACAGCATCAATTGTTATGCACTAGTTGCTCCTACAATCCAGGCTCTAGGATGATCTTACTCAAATGATACGAAAGCTAACAACCCCAAAGGTTACTCACATCGACCTGGAAAGAAGGAAAGGGTCTCCTTTCTTTGATTGAATCAATTGTCTGCTAGTACCACCGAAGTTTAAGATGCCAACTTGGAAGATGTATACTGAAAGGGAAGATCTCGTCTCACATGTTAACAATTTTGAGATACAAAGGCACCTCCAAGGTGTTAGAGACGACGTCCGTTGTAGGATCTTTCCAGCTACTCTAGACGATTCTGCTCAACAATGCTTATTCAAATAGGAGTCAGAAACCATTACACCTGGGATACATTTTTGAGTCTCTTTTACTCACAATTCTTTGCTACTCATCCCCCACCTACTGAACTCAACGACCTTGTTACATTAAGCAACGACCGAATGAGCCTCTGAAGGACTATGTGCACAGGTTCATGTAAGAGGTTGCCCAATCGAAGACGGTCAACGATGATGGAAAGTTGATGCCCATCATGGCTGAAATACAAGTAAAGGGACCCATATTAACTGACCTAAGGAGAAAAACCATCTACTTAAGAAGGAAGTTCTTAGATCGATCACGCGAATTCATTAAACTATAAGAGGATGTTAGAAGAGTAGATCAAGCCATTAAGGCAGGTACCAGTACTGTCACTCAAGCCAAAAATAATGGAGCTCCAAACCATAACAAGAACCAGACAACAAATGGCAATGGTAATGGAAATAAAAATGGGCAAAGAAGTGGAAAACGAAACAAAAACTCGAGTAGTGGCAAAAATAACGACAACAAAAGGGCCAAAACAAATGATAAGCCACGAAAATAAAATCCTCATTTTATCACCTATTATACGCTCTTGGAGTCACGAGCAGAATCTTTAAAGCTACACAAGCTGAGGTACCTTATAGGAAGCCTAATTCATTAAGGAAAGACATAAGTAGAAGAGACCCGAACAAGTTCTGTCATTTCCATAACGACTACAGACATGACACCAACGAGTGTAACAAGCTTAAGGATGAAATCGAATTTCTCATCCGCCAAAATCATGAGGCCATGAGAAGTTATGTTTGATGTTCTGTTGATCAAAACCAAGCTACTACACCCAATGCAAATGCACCAGCTCAACCATTACAACCAGCTCCAGTAGCTAGTCGGCTAGACATGATATGCGGAGGACCACACCAAGCAGGCGAAAGTAGAAAAGCTTTTTAACGCAATGCTCGAACAGTTTGCTACGAAACATCGAATAAAGTACTGGCAGTCAAGGAAGGTACTTCAAAATCCCCTCGCTGTGAATGTAATCCAATAACATTCACTGAGGATGACATTGCACAAGTTAGAATCCCACATAATGACCCATTGGTAATCGATGCCTGGATTTCCAAAATGATGATACCACGAACCATGATAGATCATTGTTCCTCAGTAAACATCCTTTTCAAAACAACCCTTGAAAGGAATAAGTTATATGTTTGGGACCTAGAACTGTGCACACAAACTTTGTATGGTTTTACTGGAGAATGGATGACTCCAGGAGGAACAATCAAGTTAGCAATAACAATGGGAGCTGTACCTGCGAACAGCACGGTTATGGAAACATTTGTGTGGTCGATATTCCCTCATCTTTCAATTCCCCATTAGGAAGGCCAATCAATATCACCATAACATCCATGTTTCATTCATGATGAAGTTTCCTACCAACGCCGAAAGCATATGTGCAAAAGGAAATTAGAGAGAGGCTCAGGACTGGTATAATTCCTCCATCAAAACTACTTAGAAAGTATTGGCCATGACTAGCATGATATTTACTGGACCAACGATTAGCAAGCCAACAAAAGAAACGAGAATAAGCACCATTGGGAAACTAGGTAATACCTCCTCAAAAGAGGCAAGAAGCTCCAAATAGGGAATTGCCCAAAGTGAATGAGAAGATATTTATCCATGCTTTGTGGACTTTGGTACTAGAGTGGGACAAATTGGAGACTTGGAGGAAGCCCCACTTGACATGGATGAGCCAACAAAGATAGTCAAGAATGGAAGAAGTTTAGCAAAGGAAGTCAAGTATGAACTTATAAGATTCCTAAAGAGCAATCAAGACGTGTTCGCTTGGTCGCACAAGGACATGGTAGGCCTCAGCCCCACTGTCATCAACCATAATCTAAATATAGACAGGGACAACTTGAAGCCTGTACAACAGAAAAGGAGGCTTCTCGATAAAGAGAGGTCAAAGCCCTTAAAAGAAGAAGTCCAAAGGCTAAAAGAAATTTGATTTATAAGAGAGGTCTTCTACCTCAAGTAGTTTTCTAATCATATCCTAGTACCAAAACCCAATGGAAAATGGAGGACTTCTGTAGATTTCACTGATCTAAACAAGGCATGCCCAAAAGATTTCTCCCCTTACCAAGAATCAACCAACTAGTCGATGCCACCCAAAGCATGAAGTCCTCACATTTATGGATGCTTACTCGGGGTATAATCATATCAGTATGCACCCTCTCAATGAGGAACATACATGTTTTAGAAATGACGTAGGCTTGTATTGTTACAAAGTAATGCCTTTTGGCCTAAAAAAATGCTGGCGCGACATACCAGCGACTAGTAAATATGATTTTTAGAGACCAAATAGGAAAAAACATGGAGGTCTATGTTGACAACATGCTGGTAAAGTCAAAAAAGGCTTGGGGCACGTGAAGGATCTATCATAATGTTTTTCCATCCTTAAGCATTATGATATGAAGCTTAACCCCTTAAAGTGCTCGTTTGGGGTAAGCTCAGGTAAGTTTCTCGGTTTCATTGTCAATGCAAAGAGGTATAGAAGCCAACCCAGAAAAAATCAAAGCTTTGATCGACATGAAACCCCCTACAAATACAAAGGAAGTAAAGAGTTTGACAAGATGGATTGCAGCACTTAGCAGATTTGTCTCAAAATCCAATGACAAGTGTGTACCCTTTTTTAACCTGCTAAAGGGAAATAACGAGTTTTAATGGATAAAAGAATGTGAAAAGTCTTTCCTGGCACTTAAGGAACACTTGGCTCAACCTTTAATCTTATCTAAGTCGATTGATGAGGAAACTCTATACTTGTATCTAGTAGTTACTCAAATCATTGTTTGTACAATCCTGATTCGAGAAACGGATAGGATTCAACATCCATTATATTACATAAGCACAATGGTCGTCGGGGCAGAATCTTGATACCCATTAATTGAAAAAGTGGCTTATTGTTTGTTGCTTGCAGCAAGGAAATTAAGGCCCTACTTTCAAGCTCATCCAATCACAATATTAACTGATCAACATCTCAGAAAAGTTTTGAAATAACCAGAGGCATCTAGGCAATTACTTAAGTGTGTTTTCAAGCTCGGGTAGTACGAAATTTCCTACAATCCAAGGATTTCTATAATAGGGAAATCTTTAGAAGACATTATTGCATAGTGCACTGGAATACCAGAAGAGGATGAGCAAGAAAAAGAGCCTAAAGACAACGAAGAAAATTGGCCCGTATGGAGGCTGTATGTATATGGATCCTCCAATGATGATAATTCTAGAGCTGGAATTATACTTATCACACCAGACGGAAATCGTATTGACTACGCGCTATGGTTTGGCTTCAGTGCCTCAAACAATGAGGTAGAGCACGAAGCCTTACTAGCAAGATTACAACTTGTTAAAGACGTTAAAGTAGTGGCAGTAGACATATATAATAATTCACAACTAGTTTTGAATCAAGTGATGGGCGAATACCATGGTCGAGGACTAAAAATGGCGTCCTACCTCAGCAAAGCAAAATATATGCTGGCATATTAAAAAAATAATTACCATCTAACAAGTGCCCTGTGACCAGTATTCCAATGTAGATGCCCTTGCAAAACTCGCAAGTGCCAAGGATGCAGACACCCTAAATGTACTACTAGTTGAGCACCTGGCCCAACAAGGTATTGACAAAATGTAGCAAACACTACTACTCAAAAATACTCCCTCTAGGATGACTCTTATAGCCACTTTCTTGGAGCATGGAATATTTCCTCAAGACAGAAATGAAGCCCGAAAAATTTCAAGACCAGCTGCTAGAAACGTGATTATGGATAGAGTAATGTACAAAAGAGGGTATTCTGTGTCGTTGATCCAATGTGTTACTAAAATAGAAGCAAAGTTACTAATGATAGAAGTGCACGAAGGATTCTGTGGCAATCATGCAAGAGGGAAAATTCTAGCCAAGAAGATACTGAGACAAGGATATTTTTGGTCTACTGTGAATGAAGATTCCATGGACTACGTCCAAAAATGTGATAAGTGTCCAAAATTCCTTGAGCAGCTCCTAATGAAGTTAAACAAATGAAGGGCCCGTGGCCTTTCACAGTATGGGGCCTTGATTTGATCGGGCAACTCCCAATATGAAAGGCTGGAGTGAAATTTGTGAGTGGTCGCAGTGGAGTACTTTATAAAGTGGATTGAAGAAGAACTATTGGCTACAGTTACTTCAAAGAAGGTGCTCAATTTTTAAGTCAAATACATCATATGCAGATATGGGCTACCAAAGAAGATCGTCTCAGATAATGGCACTTATTTTGACAATGATACAATTACAGACTTTTATATAAGACATGGTATTACTAAAAGCTTTTCTGCAGTTGCTCATCCCTAAGAAAACAGATAAGTATAAGTTGTCAACAAAACCTTAAATGACACAATGAAAAAACTTCTCGAACAAGCCAAAGGAAATTGGTCATATCGAACTACTGCTCGAACCTTAATTGGACATACTCCATTTTCCCTAGCTTAGGGACATGAAGCAATGATACTCGTTGAGTTGACCCCCCCCCCCCCAAATCGCTATTAAGGAGTACGTATGACCATGAATAAAACCACCAATTATTTTCTGAAAGCCTCGACATGATAAAGGAAGAAAGAGGAAAATCACAATTATGAATGGCTGCTTACCAGCAAAAGGTAGCTAGCTACTTCAACTCTCGAGTCAAGAATAGAAAGTGCTCCAAAACACTAGGGATCCTGCATCAGGAATTTTGGGACCAAATTGGAAAGGACCATATAAGATCGTAGAAGTATTACATCCAGGAACATACAAACTTGCTTGAAAGAATGGTAAACTAATTGCAAGATACTGGATTGGTGAACACTTGCAGAAATAATATCAATGAATACTGGTAGAAAGGCACACTTTTCCCACTTACACCGACCAACATTATTCTAGATCCATTTTTATTGTAAAGGCAAGATTATTGCCCAATTGTTTATTTTTGGTTGTATGGCACGTATTGCACATTTTTTTACTACCAATTATTAATCAGAATATTTCTTTTAGTTGTGTGGTTATCAGGCACTTTTTCCCTTAATATCTGACCAATAACCTAGTTCAATCCAATTCTTTATGTTTTTTCTTCAAAAACATGTATTGATCATAGAATTTCTAAATTCAATAGACACGTTTTTTGCCATCTTATTACGAGGTATGTACAAGGGAGTGTGCTCTACACAATCTTTATTGCCAAGTTTGTTATTAAACAAGTATTACTTAACATGTGATTATTAAAAGAAATTCCAAGTATACTGCTATGATACAATATTCGAGCAGCTGTGTTAGCTCATGGAAGTCTGGTTATTTGGCAAGTGACCTAGGACTGTCCTCCTCGATCACTTGGGGGGCATATAATGTATACAAGGTCGTACATAAGTAAATAAGTTAAAATAGTACTGCTGAGTAATACTTAGAAAATTTTCAAAAACTTATAAAGTATTGTGCTTCATCCAATAAGGACATTAAAGACCAAGATGCTCTAAATATTTAAAATGAGCAATAGAGTTAAAGTCATATACAACAAAGAATTTTTTTTTATCAAAATAAAATCATACAAGCAGTATATAATATGTACAAAGCAAGAGTAAAAATACTCACACATATTATCTGAGATTAAAATTTGCCTCGCTAGTCATTTATTTTGCACCATGGACCTTAAGACCCAAGGTGAAATAAAAAAATTAAAAAATAAATAAAAGAAAGGTTCCCTCCTCAAGGCTCCACCACCTCGGCATCTTTCCCCTCAGTTTCTTCTTGCTCGAATTCAGGGGTTCGAGGGATTTCTTCAGCGGCAACAACAACAGCCTCAAGCTCCTCTTCTTCATGAGCAACACACTTGGCGATTTATTTGTCGCGAAGATGGGTAGGGATGTAGTGAAAGTTTGCCTCCTTATTGTTCTTCTAAAATGGGAAGAAGCAATTGAAGGTTGCGCTCTTGAACTTGGTTAAGTTCGAGGAGTGTGACTTCTTTTCGTGTTGGAGCTCTTCCTCAAGAAGTTTCTTCTCCTCCGAACTCTTCTCTTTGAGCTTCCACATCTCCTTCACTGACTTGAGTTACTGTTCCTTAAGCTCTTTGACAGGAATGTCGAGGTTGCCCCTCTTCACCTTAAGGTCCTCCAGCTGGCGCTTTAGTTTTGTAAATGACTCCTCAAGCACCAAGATCACTTTGCTCTTATTATCAATTTCAGTGTTCTTGCTGTGAAGATCCTTCTGCAAGTCCTGAGCAGCTTGGAACTAGAGAGTATGGATGTCCTTAAAATGTTTCACGGTGTCCCGTGATTTCCTCAAGGCCTCCTCAAGTTTAACTCCTTTGGTGCGCGTGTTGGTGGGAGTAATAACACCCTGCAAAAATAAAGCAAGACGAGACTAAGAACATAAAAGGAGTAAAGTAGTAGAAGACTTGGAAGAAAAATTGGAAAACATATAAAGAGAAACTTACTGAAAGGATCTCAGGCAGTGCTCGTCCAAGAGTGGAGTCGACTGATGAGTTTCAATGCTTGAAGACAGCATCAACAGTGATCGTATGTTAAATAAGGGTTTTAACCTTGGAGGAGAAGAGTGAACAGTTGTCTTAAACTTTCCTTTGCTCACTTCTTCTCATCTGCAAAGGGGTCCATTCCACGTGCAGGGGAAGGAGTGGCCTGCTAAGCTGATGGAGACTCCTAAGCAGTAGAAGGAGTGGCTTTCTAAGGAGCGTCAGCAAGTGAAGTGGTTGCTGGTTGGCTAGAAGGCACCGCCGGAGAAGAAGCGAGAGATCTGCAAGCAGGAGGATCACTCCTCTGCTGCTTTGCTACCGATTCTTTGCTCAAACTGCCCCCGAGGCCACTATTCTCTTAGATCTCTTTTTGGTCAGAACTGGAAGGGAAGCATAGAGATTGAACATCTCTGAATCAGACATGGCTGTGGTAAAAAAATGCTAGTGTATCGGAATACGAAAATATATGAACAAGCAGTTATTTGACATAAGGATTTTTCAAAACATCCTACAACTACAGCATACACACACAACAAAAAGGATTAACTATATTACGTGGAATCTCTTCCTCATTGTCAAAGGACGTGGACTCCTCCTCCTTCACTTCCAACACCTTCTTGCCTTTTCCCACGTCAATGGGAGGTGTTGGGGCTCGGGGTCAAGGAGCATCACCTTGCTCCCTTATGTTGATCCTTGTTGGCCACTTCTGAGGGACAAGGACCACCTGAGGCTGGTCGGAATGCCCCAGTTCCTCATCAATTTCTTCCTCACCAGTTCCTCTACCAACAACGCCTTCTTCATTGGCGTGGTGGGTATCGAGCAGACCAACTCTCCTCAAGTTTTTGTCGGTTACAAACAGTGTACAATTATTTGCTTCAAAGGGAAGTCAGTCTATAACCACTGCTAGCCTGGCCAAGTCAACGGTAGGAATGGGTCTATCCCATGGCCCCAAAGTACAACAAAAGAATGATGCCAAAGAAAGAATAGGAAAATGAAGGAAGTGATCTAGTATGCTAAAAATTACCTGCTTGTTGAAAAGTTTGATTGTCTGTGACCAAGAAAGTTGTTAGAAAATTTTCCTTATAATAACTACCCATGTTGCTCCTAAACGTGGGATCTGTCAAAAAATCCCTAGTCTTGTCCCAGTGACAGAAGTAAAAGAACCCAGTACCCCTGTGGCCTGGGTTCGAGTTCAAGTCGAATAAGTAATGGATCTCATGAGGAGTAGGAGTGGCCCATCCTTGATCACGATAGAGGATAAACAATGCTAAAAGCATTAAACATCCATTTGGTGTTGTTTGGAAAGTAGTGACCTTGAAGTAATATGCGACATTCCTAAAATACGGATGGATGAGGGGTGGACTGGCACCTTCCTGAATATTATACCTCGACCAGGCACTATTCACACCATTAGGACTGTGCACCTGCTGGTCAGGTTGAGGGAGACCTAAATCTACCCCCAATTCCATATCTTTGGGGGTACTGCTCAGGTACCCGGCTCGAGAGGGTGCTGACCAGAGCCATATACCACTTGACTTGCCACCTCATGCGAGCTTTTCTTTTTGCGACGAGTCTTATGACATCGATTATCTGCTCATCGTCAAATTCAATCTCATCAAAAGGCACATCTTAGGGTCGTGCCTGCAGTTTCCCTTGTTGTTGTCGTTGTTGTTGCTCGTGTTGCTCTCTTTCAAGTTGTTTAGTTGTTGTTGATGGATGGATTGCTTATGATTTTTTCCATTGGTCATGTACCTTGCAACCTAGGGATCAATGATTGATCTTTCTCTAGTGGTTTGCTTGATCCTTTCCATATCTGGAGAATAGAAAGCAACATTTATGGCCTTTTCAACAAATGAAGACCTGCTCGTTGCTCTCCCATTGGTTGAAGTTCCAACCTAGAGTGGATCAATAGAGTCAGAATGTACAATAAAATTCCAACTATTTGGAAGGAATTTTCTTATTCCTTGTTATAATTCCTCAATCATCCTGCAATATTATTGATTGAGAACAAAATGAAAATCATAATGAGAGTGCTCACCAGATTCATCAGTTGGTTCCGGAATATCAAGATTGAGGTCAATATCTGGTCGACTTCATTCCCCTTCATCGACCAATGTTTGTAGCAAGTCTGGGTCAATAGAACAATCACTCCCCCAGTGATCGCATTCATACATCTAGTGAAAAGTAAATGAGAGGAGAGTTATTCGACCAGCCTATGTGTGTGCCTCACTAAATGTTAGTATTCGAGAAACACAAATCTACACTCGAGCAAAAACTAGTGTGGATCTAAAAGGCAGTAAAAAAGTTTTTCACGAAAACTTTTCTCACCAAACTTTTTTAGGAAAGCAAACGGAACTTCTATGAGTTTGCAGAAAACCCTCTTGAAGCCAACAAAACAATCAAGGGTAACCAGAGACCTAAAACCATTTTCCTACTCCCTAAACAGACATTTTCTTGGAAAATCAACGATTTTTTCATGAAAACAGCCAAGTATTTTATGTAAAAATCAAGAACATCAAGAGCACATGGATACGAAATCTTCAGAAAGTGCATGGAAACTATGCAACAAGTAACAAAAATTCATGTAAACAAAAAAAAATGAAGTTAAAAATTACTGTGATGAAGATTTGGTTGGAAGACTAGGAGAAAAAAGGAATATTTGGAAAAGGAAATGAAGAACAAAGTCACGAGTTTGAGAGGATTTCAGAGAAAGAGAAGGCTTGGAAAGTATGAAAGTGTAAAGAGTGAAAGGTAATTGGAAGTCCTATTTATCAACAGGGATTTGGGAGCAAGCGGTTGACGTCATCTTGAAAAATCCTTCATGAGTTTTTGGGGTGATGTGATGCCATATGTGTGGGTTGGTAAAAAGATGCCTCCTTTTGCCTTGAAAAGAGCAATGATGGCAAGGAAAGAAAGCGTGTGAGATGCCTAGGAAACCCAAAAGTCGTCAATTGCATATTCGAAGAGGCATGATCGTTGCCTATAAAAGAAAAGTTATGAGTTGTAAAGTAATATTCAGAAGGAAAATAGATACTTACTTGGTCGAAGATCGAAAGTTTATCCAGTGCTGGTCACCCTAGGATAAAATTGGGGGGAAAATGTTTAACCCGATTTGACTTGATGTTGTGGCTTCTAAGAAAGATACACGTGCCATTATACCGTATTAAATTCAGAGAGCTGGTCGAAAGGAGTAGCTTCTCGAGATTGCTACATCAAAATATAAAATGTTATTTAGCAAAGTTCAAGTAACTTGCTTAATGATGGAGTAGACCAGTACTATCCCATAAAGTTGCTCGGAGTGCAAAACTTGCTCATGAGCAAGTAACTTTTACTTAAAATCCGGATTTCACGAGATACCAGCAAATATTCCAAGATATTTATGTAACTGATATTTAAATTGTATTATTCCTGTATTATTTGAATCTATAACTGAATGTACCGATCCTACACCTACAAGTGTAGGGCCTAGATTTCTTTGTAAGGGCCCATAGCCCACTAATACTCTCTATAAATAGGGAGTTCATTCAATCATTAACCCTAAGTGAAAGTTGGAGGAGAAAAAGCAAGAGATTTCTTTTGCACGCACTTTTCATACAAAACCATTCATATTGTATTATTTTCTCAGCTTAAAAAACTCAATTGAACCTTCTTTCTTCTTGATCTTGAGTTTGAGACTTCTTTGAATAATAAAAGTGTAAGTGGACGTAGGTCATTACCAACTCTTGGGGCCAAACCACTATAAAATTCTTAGTGTCTTTTACGTGATTTCATTTCATTTAATTCGTACTTTGTCGTATACATTGACTGAGTGTCATTGACCAAAATGTTGGTGAACAATACAAATATTTTATTAATTTGCGGTGTTGTTTTTTGTTTTTGCTGTTGTTTTATTCAATTTCCCTAGTTAAAACATTATGTGACAGTTCCTAACTGATGCAAAAAATCACTTTTAAAATTGACGAAAAAAATCAATTATAGCAATTGGGAATTGTCACAAATGACCATTTTTGTAGTGGTGGTATTTGATCGAAATCTAATACAATTATGCATACACAACTTATAAATATACTAAAATTAGATTAATTTATAATTAAAATCAATATCTGGCCCAAATAAATAAATAAATCCATTGATCTATTCTTTAGAAAAACATAACAAAATACAATACAAAAGGATCCTCAATTCAAACCTTTGTAGAGAGATATTTAAATAAGACAAAAATAAAAGCCTCTACTAGAAATACTTGACTGTTAGAGTCCGTTAAATAGTTAGGTTTTCGTTTTTCTCTAACTATTTGTGACAGTCTTTGTAAATGATTCTTTATTTAGTTGTAGAGTATATAAATACATCTCTTGTATTCCTATAATTCTCATTGAATAACACTTGTTATTTTACTCATTTTCTCTCGTTTCATTTTCCCTTCGCATGGTATCATGAGCCAAAGAAAACTCTAACAAGTATCAAGTATCAAATCAAAATCTAAACCTGTCCAAAGTGAAGAGCTAAAAGAACCACTTATGATTCAGGGATAGTGAAAAAGAGCCACTCATGATTCAAGTACTCCGGTCATGTGGTGTGACAATGATAGTGTTGGTAACTTGTTTACCATATGCGTAGCTGAAAGCACGGGATGGTGGGCCCAGAGATTTAAAAAAAATAGTTAAACAATCATTAAATAACGAATCCATTAATATACAAAACATTAATCATAAAGAAAGAAAATGATGAGGATTTACCAGTAATAGAACAATCAAGAATCATCTCTAACTTTTAGTACCTCCCAATGAACATCAAATCCAAAGCAGTCTCTTGAATACTCAGACCAAGATCTTCCAAGATGTATCTCTACACCTCAAAACGTGTGTGGGCACGTAGAGTAATGGCAGGAAAATTAATGTTTCACAAGATGTAGTCAACTCATGAGATCTTGGAATATTAGGTCTGAGACAGCTTTCAGGGATAGAAAAAAGTAATACCATATTTTTCTTTCTGTGTGTAAGACTTACAATTCTTTAGAATCTTAAGTGTATTATGAAACTATTTCCATCTGATACATTTATAAAAGAATTAATTAAATTCAAAATTCGAATTATAAACCAATTATTAAATAATTAAATAAATAAAAGAAATATCTAACACCTAGTCTTGGACCTTGTTACACGCCAACTACACTGCATGCATTGTAGTTGTGTGCAACACATCCCTAATTTCAAGGATGTGTTCCAACCACTTTCTTTTAATTTTCATTTATTAAAAAATATCTAAACCTCATAACATATATTTAAATGCTATTTTCGAAAATCCCTATTTTATTTAAAAATAATTTTAAAAAATTATATTAATTAATTTATTAATTTTGAAAATTAATATATATTATTAATTAATTTGTCTCTATTACATATTTGACCGTGAAGAATAAATTTCTTCCAAATATCTCATTTTCTTGATTTTTTCTAATTTCAACTATTACCTTGAATAGTGTTGATAGAGTCGTCTTGGACACCTATGGACCTATAATTTCATGCTCCAATAAATTTATATTATCAATTAAAAAACTTTAATATAATAATCTTAATTTATTAATCTCAATATTATTCCACTAATGATATGAGACTCAACTCTTGTAATTATAGATGTTTATTTATTGAGTACTTTTAAGTATAAAAAGTGTCCATAGATTTAATCGCTACATATAATTCAATCATCTATTAATGGTTTATAATTAAATTAGGAATTAATTACCATTGAACCTCTTCAATTATATCTTCTTTCCTTAAGTACTATTAACTTTACTAGTGAAGGTTAATTCATAAACTGATTTATGAATTTGAGCTCAATAACATTTTAGTTCCAAAACCCAACCCTTAAGAGAACCATTATTCAATTCCTCTAAAATATATATAGGTTCCATATCTGTATATTATGTCCCCAGCCATTTACATCAATGAGTTCCCAAAACAAAAAATTTCTGCCTAATCATTTTGTCAAAACATAACGAGTGAATCAAAGAACTCATATGACATAAAAATGAGTTCATAATAACTTTAGGATTAAGATCAATTTGTATATGATCTTCTAATTTATATGTTTAATTAATACTTATAAAATAAATATTATTATTACGTATTAATAACATATTGGGTCCCGTTCATGTATAACCACCTTATACAAAGTACCTCCACTAAGATCTCCTACTACATCAGTAATCCGGATCTATATTACATTATTCACAATACTAGTGAATTGCACTTACAGTATTTAATCCAAAGATTCCATATAACTTTGGTTTACTCCTAACTATTTAAATTCATTCTCTACAATCTTAATCCTATCATACTAATACAAGACTGTAGTCACAATAACGAATTTTAAGAATTTTCTGATATTCATATAATATTATTCTATAAATAATAATAAGCAATCAATATATGCTTAAAATTCATTTGAATTATTTGTTTCATAAAACATTGTTCAATACATATGTTTTAAAGGACACTTGTAGCGTCCCAGAATTTTACTTAACTAGAAAGTAGTAGTAATAGTAGTAGTAGCTGTAAAGTTTTAGTTTTCATGGATATTGGTCAAAGCCGGGATTTAGTTAGAAACTCTTAGAAATAGTTATGGATTTCATAAGTTTAACCTGTGGTTTAGAAATATTAATTTTATCATAAGGTTTGATTAATGAATATAGTCCTAAGAATATTATGTATTATAACCTAAGGTTTAGATAGATTAAATAAGAGTATGACAGTTGTCACAAGCATGCTTATTAAGGATTTAAGTATTTTTTATGAATAGTTTAATTAAAAGAAAGATCTAGAAGCTCTAGAACCTTCCATCATCTGTTAGGATCACGTTTTACTCAGTCAAAGTAGTTTTAATCAATTTCAAATTATCCTAAAATGTGCAAAAACGTGTTTCAAATATCAGTGTATGTCGATATATCGCAGCTATAAGGGTCGATATATCGCCTATAATTGATACAGAAAAAATGTCAACTTCGCACGAATGAAACCACGGACCTCGGGACCATGGTATATCGCCTACCCTAGGTGATATATCGACTCCAGTGGCCATATTTGAGTTGTTCGTAAAATTCTGAACTATAAACAATCCTCAATATCCTTAACTTGCTCCTGAACGTTTTTGAATGAGTTCTAGGCATCTGTTGAACAAATAATTCAAATTTATTCATTTTTAATCATTTATTTGTTCATTTTAAAGGAGTTAGTTTCACTCCTTGAACTCTATAAATAGGACCCTTCACTCAACCATTTCATTCATCATTCAAGCATAGTTCAGAGCCTCCAAGCTGCTAAGTTCATTCTAGAGAGAAACACTAAGGTTTTGGGGTTAAAGCTTTCAAATCTAAAGCTTTTATAAACACTTGGGAAGTAATTTTTTGTGTGATTTCGGTGTTCGAGGTATAGATCGAGGTTCTAAGCTATCCAAGGTATTCTTTATCTTCAGGTTTAGTTCATTATAGGTTCCTTTATTCTTTCATTTTTCTTCAAATCCTAACATGTGAGAGTGACTTTTGGTTAGGTGTTCAATTCTTTGAAACATAAAGTTTTTGGTAAGTTCTTATCTTCCATGGTTTAGATTTTCTTTTCAACTTCATTTCTTTAGGAAACTTATCATTTCTTTATGTTTGGTTTTAGGAGTTTCAATCCTGCTCTTGTCTCCAATATTCTGGTTTTTGGTAGGGAAAATTAGGTAGTTTAGTATTATGACCTAGTTTATGTAGTTTATGATATAGTTTATGTTTGTTTGACCTAACATTTCAGGTACAATAATGAGGTAAGTGTGTCTTGACCTAAGGTGTCCAATGATGTATGACGGACTATGTCCGGTAGGCTCGGTTGCCAAAACTTTATGACGGACCTAAGTGATGTTAGGTGTATGACGGACTTATGTCTAGGGCTTAATTGTCACCCATGTATAAACACTTATCTTTTTATTATATATGACTTGTTATTATGACCCATAGTTATGATTATGATTATGACTTATGGCCCATAGTTATGATTATGAGTATGACTTATGACCTATGACTTATGACTTAGAGTATGATTTATGATTTATGACTTAGATTATGATGTAGAATTATGACTTAAGTTATGATATGACCTAGAATTTTGTGTTTGAATGACTCTTGTGAATTTATGTTATGTTTGATTATATGACTTACTTTTGTTTGTATTATCCTTACTGGGCTTAGAAGCTCACTCCTTATGATGTTGCTATTTTAGGCAATTAAGGATAGAAAGGCCGGTGGCTCACTCCTAAGACCTTCGTGATGTACTCGTGGGGACCATATAGTCGAGGAAGATCAAGCGGGCCTATTTATTTATTTATTTTTATGAAATCATGTTATTTTTTAAAAAGTTTTATTTAAATGTTGCTCATTTTTGTGTTAAAGACAATTATTTTATTTTTTTAAAACCATGGATCCATGTAATTATTTTCATGCTTTTATTCAATAAAAGAGCAATATTTACGATTATGACCCAACGCTCTGTTCTCGGTAATTTATGATAAATTAGGGTGTTACAGGTGGTATTAGAGCCCACGGCTATATTGGTCTTGAACGTTCCCATGAAATACACACAATAGCTACAAAGGACCTACTCGTTACCTACTTATTGTTTTCAAATATGTTTGTAATGTCTTTCTTGTGTTATTTTTCAGAAATTAGCCCAATGGACTCAAGTGTGGTTAGAAAGGTTAAAGCTATAACAAGAATACCAGACCCAGAGTATGATAATGGATCCGATGTGGAGGATTAGACGCATATAAGAACACATCGTTAAATTTTATTTTATGACATTTTAGAAATTTTTCACTTGTTCATAATTTTTTTATTAAAACAAGTTATTTGCTTTTGTTATTGTTTCATTGTGTAGTAAGAGTTAAGAAATTTTTGGATTCAATTGAAAGTGTAAAGTTTAAATTCCTCTCTTATTGGTTAGCCCATTTGCGAAGGCCAATTTGCTTTGCATTATTATATTGGATTCAATTCAAACGAATAACAATTAATGAAGCAAGGGTTTAAATTCTAGTATTTTGGGTCCTATTGGAAGTTAGGGGGCCTTAGTAGTGAGTACGATATACTGAACCCAACCCTCCTCCATGGAAGATTCAATTGTTAAGGCCCATTTACCCAAGTTGGACTTAATTGTAATAGGGTAGTTTTAAATAGATAGATGAACGTAATAAATAGTAGTACAATAGGCTAAGTTGTAACCTCTACTTGTTTTGTTGGTCTTAGCTTTTGCAAATTTTCTCTTTTGGGGAAACAAAAAAGACACATGGAGCAGAAACCAAGAATATTTGAAAGACTAAATGGCCAAGGTAGAGGCCAAGGAAGGGGAAGGAGGCGAGGAAGAGGAGTAGCCGCCACCCCCACATTTGAAGAAATTCCAGTAGCCCCAGGAGTGCTAGAAGCACCCAATGTAGTGGAAGATCCGACAGCTACTGCTACTTGAATAAATTTGGAAAGAGAAAATGCCTGTCTCAGGGCAAAGCTAAGGAGAAGGGAAGAAAAGTTCCAAAAAAACTCAGGGCAACAACAACAAGTGGCGCAGCAAGTCATTCCTCTATAACAATTACTACAGTTGGCAGAACCTCTCTACGAGGCAGTGTATGAACGTTTTAGAAAGCAACAACCACTGAACTTCAATGGCGGGTTAGACCCAATAGAAGCAGAAGAATGGATTCGATCAGTGGAGTCCATTCTAGAACATATGCGGCTGGGAAACAAAGACCGAGTCTCATGTGCTTCAAGCTTGTTATAGAAAGACGCCCACATCTGGTGGGATATAGTGAAGCAGACTAGAGATGTCAATGTTATGACTTGGGATGAGTTTATCCAAGTGTTCAACAAGAAGTACTATAGTCTTGTGATTCTAGCCACAAGGGTGGACGAATTCATCGCGCTTACTCAAGGGAATTCGACTGTGACAGTGTATGCCAGGAAGTTTGATAGGCTGGCTTAGTTCGTGGCGGACATGGTAGCCACTGAGATGCTAAGAATTCAAAGATTCGTGAAGGGACTGAAACCCATGATAGCCCGTGACGTGAAGTTGATCCGGGGGATAACCACTTATGCGGAAACATTAGAGGTAGCCTTGGAAGCTGAGCAGGTAGAAGAAAGGATTTGGAAGGAAGGCGAGACCAAAAGGAACGCCAAAAAGAATAACAATGACCGAAACGACCACAAACGAAAACATGACGGTGGTCAAAATAAAAAAAATGACAAGAAGAACAAGACTGCATCAGAGTGTAACGAGAATAAGAAGCCCTATGTGGAATATCCCCAGTGCCCTATCTGCAAGAGGAAGCATTCAGGAGAATGCCGATATAAGAATAAAGGTTGTTTCAATTGTGGAGAAGAAGGATACATTAAAAGGGATTTCCCAAAGTTGAAGGACCAAAAGAAAGATGACAAACTTGTGCCTGCCAGAGTTTTTGCTCTTACTAGAGGTGAAGCAGAAACTAGTAATACAGTGGTAACAGGTCAGGTCACTATCACTGGTAAACTATGCAATGTATTATTTGATTTAGGAGCTACGCATTCTTTTGTCTCTATGAATATGATTGATAGCTTAGATAGACCATGCAAACTTTTTAGAGATAAGTTTGTCACGGAGTTACCCTCGGGGGAAAGAATGCTATCTAGTAGAGGGGTGCGTAGCATTGTAGGTAGAATCGAAGGAAAAGAGTTATCAGTAGATTTGATCGAGTTAGACCTTAAAGATTATGATGTAATTTTAGGCATGGACAGGTTAGCAAAATATGGGGCAATGATAGACTGTAAGGGTAAGGCAGTTAACTTTAAAACAGAGGGCGAAGAGCAGTTCACCTTTAAAGGAGAAGTTTCCCGAAATTGAATACCTATAGTCTTAGCTCTCAAAGCTAAGCGATTAATCAATAGTGGTTGGTAAGCATTTCTAGCCAGTGTGGTGGAAAAGTCACGAGAGACACAGCTCAAAGCAAAGGACGTACGTATTGTATGTGAATTTCCCGAGGTGTTTCCAGAAGATCTACCGAGATTACCTCTGAATAGGGAAATCGAGTTTGAAATAGAATTGGCACCTGAGACGGCACCGATTTCGAAAGCTCCCTATAGAATGGTGCCTACCAAGTTAAAGGAGATAAAAATACAACTGCAACAACTTCTAGACAATGGTTTCATCTGACCGAGCTATTCTCCTTGGGGAGCACCAATACTTTTTGTCAAAAAGAAAGACGGGAGTATGAGAATGTGTATCGACTATTGAGAACTAAGTAAATTAACGATCAAGAACAAATACCCTTTGCTTCGAATAAATGATCTTTTTGATCAACTACAAGGATCTACATTATTCTCGAAGATAGATTTGCGGTCGGGGTATCATCAGCTAAGAGTACGAGAAGAAGATATTCTAAAGATGGCTTTTCAGACTAGATATGGACACTACGAGTTTCTAGTAATGTATTTTGGATTAACGAACGCACCAGCAACATTCATGGTTCTTATGAATAGAGTATTTAGGGACTAGTTGGATAAGTTCATTGTGGTGTTTATAGACAACATATTGATCTACACAAAGACGCAAGTCGAGCATGAAGAGCACCTGCGACTGACGCTGGGACGACTCAATAGCCATCAATTATACGCTAAGTTTAAGAAATGTGAATTTTGATTAGAGAAGGTGGCATTTCTAGGACACATTGTGTCTAAAAATGTCATAGATGTAGATCCAACCAAGATCGAAGCAGTGAAGGACTGGCCCAAACCCAAGAGTGCCACGGAGGTGAGAAGTTTTCTGGGATTGGCAGGATACTATAGATGATTTGTTGAAGGGTTTTCCAAAATAGCTACACCCTTAACAAATTTGACGCGGAAGCAACATAAATTTGTATGGATGGAGAAGTGTGAAGAAAGCTTCCAAACGTTAAAGGACAAGTTTGTATCAGCCCCAGTTCTATGCGTCCCAAACGATAAGGGAAAGTTTGTAGTGTATTGCGACGCGTCAAAGCATGGACTTGGATGCATTTTGATGCAAGATGAAAGAGTGGTGGCATATGCCTCGAGAAAACTAAAGGAGTACGAGCAACAGTACCCGACCCATGACTTAGAATTAGCAGCGATGGTTTTCGCTCTAAAGATTTGGAGGCACTATTTGTACTGAGAAAAGTGTGAAATCTATACTGGCCACAAAAGTCTAAAGTACTTCTTTTCATAAAAGGAGCTCAATATGAGGCAACGGAGGTTGCTGAAGTTAGTAAAGGACTATGATTGTGAGATCTTGTATCATCCCAGAAAGGCTAATGTCGTGGCAGACGCACTTAGTAGGCAGAGTTACAGAAGCTTGTCAACACTTAAGGGGATGGCTCAACAATTACAAGATGATATTAAGAGGTCTGGAATTGTGCTAATAACTGGACAACTAGCTGACCTCACAATCAAGCCAACTCTAATGGAGGAAATAAAGGAGAAAAAACAAGAAGACGAGTTTCTTCTTAAGATGAAGGCAGCATTACAAAGCTCAGAAAATTTTGATTTCTCCTTGACAAAAGAAGGCATTTTACGATATAGAAATCGAGTATGTGTGCCAGAAAGTGGAGGATTAAGAGAAAGTATTATGAAGGAAGCGCACACTACTCCAGATTCACTTCACCCGGGATCAACCAAGATATATAATGATGTCAAGACAATGTACTGGTGGCCAGGAATGAAGAAAGACATAGCAGAATTTGTAGCAAAGTGCCTTACATGTCAACAAGTTAAAGCTGAACATCAGAGACCTACTGGAACTATGCAACCATTAGAGATTCCCGAATGGAAATGCGAAGATATAGCGATGGACTTCATGATGGGATTACCAAGGACTACCAAGCAGCATGACTCTATTTGGGTGATAGTAGATAGACTCACAAAATCTTCTCACTTCTTGCCGGTAAGAACAGTTTATAACGCTGAGCAGTACGCAGAGCTTTATGTGGTGGAGATAGTGAGATTACATGGAGTTTCAAAGACGATAGTCTCCAATAGAGGATCTGTTTTTACATCAAAGTTCTGGGAAGGTCTACAACGTGCAATGGGCACTAAGTTAAAACTAAGTACGACATTTCACCCTTAAACCGATGGTCAGTCAGAACGTACCATACAAATATTAGAAGATATGCTGAAAGCATGTGTGTTAGACTTCTCAGGATCATGGAGAAAGTATCTTCCATTCATAGAATTCTCTTACAACAACAGTTATCAGGCAACGATAGGCATGGCACCTTATGAGATGCAATATGGACGGAAATACCAATCACCACTTCATTGGGACGAGGTTGGTGAAAGACGATATTTAGGACATGAGGCTATAAGAGAAGCAACTGAGGCAGTAGAAAAGATAATAAAATGAATGATGGCCACTCAAAGTTGCTAGAAGAGCTATGCCGACGCTAAGAGGCGGACTGTTGAGTTTGCAGTAGTCGATCAAGTCTTTCTCAAAGTTTCTCCAATGAAAGGGATTATGCATTTCTGAAAGAAAGGAAAGTTAAGCCCGAGGATTATAGGTCCTTTTGAGATATTGGACAAAGTAGGGCATGTAGCATATCGGTTGGCTTTACCGCCATCATTAGTTGAAACGCATAACGTTTTTCATGTATCGATGTTGAGAAAATATATATTAGATCCATCCCATGTGCTTGATTATAAGGCTCTGGAGTTAAAACAAGATTTCAGTTATGAAGAATAGCCAGTACGCATTCTAGAATGGGGAACTAAGGAGTTAAGGTCCAAAAGTGTCCCTATGGTTAAAATCTTGTAGAGCAATAGCACAGAAAGAGAGGCCACATGGGAATTGGAGGAATATATCAGGGAGCGGTATCCAGAGATGTTTGGTAAGTAAATTTCGAGAACGAAATTCTTTTAAGTATGGGAGAATTGTAGCATCCTGGAATTTTAATTAGCTAGACAGTAGTAGTAATAGTAGTAGTAGCTGTAAAGTTTTAGTTTTCGTGGATATTGGTCAAAGCCGGGATTTAGTTAGAAACTCGATAGAAATAGTTATGGATTTTATAAGTTTAACCTTTGGTTTAGAAATATTAATTTTATCATAAGGTTTGATTAATGAATATAGTCCTAAGAATATTATTTATTATAACCTAAGGTTTAGATAGATTAAATAAGAGCATGACAGTTGTCACAAGCATGTTTATTAAGGATTTAAGTATTTTTTATGAATAGTTTAATTAAATAAAGATCTAGAAGCTCTAGAACCTTCCATTATCTGTTAGGATCACGTTTTACTCAATCAAAGTAGTTTTAATAAATTTCAAATTATCCTGAAATGTGCAAAAACGCGTTTGAAATATCAATGTATGCCGATATATCGCAGCTATAAGGGTTGATATATCGCCTATAATTGATACGAAAAACACGTCGACTTCGTATGAACGAAACCACAGACCCTTGGGATCATGGTAGGGGCGATATATCGCCTACCCTAGGCGATATATTGGCTCCAGTGGCCATATTTCAGTTGTTCATAAAATTCTGAACTAGAAACAACCCTCAACAACCTTGACTTGTTCCTGAACGTTTTTGATATAGTTCTGGGCATCTGTTGAGCAAATATCCAAGGTATTCTTTATCTTCAGGTTTAGTTCATTATAGTTTCTATTATTCTTTCAATTTTCTTTGAATCCTAACTTGTGATAGTGACTTTTGGTTAGGTGTTCAATTTCATTGAAACATAAATTTTTTGGTAAGTTCTTATCTTCGATGGTTTGGATTTTCTTTTCATCTTCATTTATTTAGGAAACATATGGTTTCTTTATGTTTGGTTTTAGGAGTTTCAATCTCGCTCTTGTCTCGAATATTCCATTTTTTGGTAAGGAAAATTAGGTAGTTTAGTATTATGACCTAGTTTATGTATTTTATGATATAGTTCATGTTTGTATGACCTAACATTTCAGGTACAATAATGGGGTAAGTGTGTCTTGACCTAAGGTGTCCAATGATGTATGACAGACTATGTTCGGTAGGCTCGGTTGCCAAAACTTTATGACGGACCTAAGTGATGTCCGGTGTAAGACAGACTTACGTCCGGAGCTTAATTGCCATCCCTGTATAAACACTTATCTTGTTATTATATCTGACTTGTTATTATGACCCATAGTTACGATTATGATTATGACTTATGACCCATAGTTATGATTATGAGTATGAGTATGACTTATGACTTATAATTTATGATCTATGACTTATAATTTATGATCTATGACTTATGACCTATGACTTATGACTTAGAGTATGATTTATGATTTATGGCTTAGATTATGATGTAGAATTATGACTTAAGCTATGATATGACCTGGAGTTTTGTGTTTGAATGACTCTTGTCAATTTATGTTATGTTTGATTATATGATTACCTTTTGTTTGTATTTTCCTTACTAGGATTAGAAGCTTAGTCCTTATGATGTTGTTATTTCAGGAAATTAAGATAGAAAGGCCAATGGCGAGTGTGGGACCTAAGAGCTTCGTGATGTACTCGTGGGGACCATATAGTTGAGGAAGATCAAGCGGGCCTATTTATTTGTTTTTATGAAATCATGTTATTTTTTTTAAGTTTGATTTAAATGTTGCTCATTTTTGTGTTAAAGGCAATTATTTTATTTTTGTAAAACCATGGATCCATGTAATTATTTTCAAGCATTTATTCAATAAAGCTTGGCCAACTTGGTTGTTTAAGTTACATAAAACATAAACAATTATGTTATTTTACTCATTTTCTCTCATTTTGTTTTCCCTTCAAAGCCTCTATCATAAATAATTTGGTTTGCGATATGATCATACACCTCAAAACAAAACATAAAACATGAAAGAACAATATGTTTCACTTCACAAAACTAATTCCAATCAATGTATTATCCCAAAATCTATTATTAGTACAATCACAACTAGGCATTTTCAGAAGTTTCGACACAAGTAGTAAGATCCAACAAAATCCTATTCAGTAAAAGCAAGAACCAAACAAAAATTTGGAAACTTTCCTAAAAAGAAAAAGAAACCCAACCATACATTTCAGACTATAACCAGAACAGTCACATGAACAAAAGAATGGGATCTTTACCAATGAATCTGAGTTTAAGCTTGAATTTGAAAAGTTGGAGATGGGAGGAGGTAGAGAAGGAATGAGTTTGAAGCATCATATCTTTGATAGAGAAAATAATACTCAAGTTGAAACAAACTTTAGTATTTCATAAAAACAAGGAAATGAACGAGAAAAACCACATTCGTTTTCACTATTCATGGGGAAAGACAACGTCCACGAGGTCGACGATGGTGAAGGATTTGTGAAGCTCGACTTGGTAAAATATTTTTTTGTTTCATGTTTACATATGACATCTCATTAAATGTCATTTGTGTATACATAATTTTTATGTGTATTTGTATTTGTGTTCGTAGAACAAATAAGAACACCAAAATTAATACTTTATAAAATTAAAACTAACAGTGTACAATGTTAACGAAAAGTTTTAGTTAACTATGTTAAAATTAGATTCAATCATTTTTTGTAATGCCCCGACTAATTCTAGACCTCAGACTATTAAAAACTACTAAACATAGCTAATATTTTGGAATACATACATAAGAAATAACATAACTTTATTTAAAATCCAAAATAGTGTACAAAATACAAAATAAGGTATGGCTACCCATTGTTTAGTACATAAAACATTAAAAAAAACATAAAATTTAATCAGTTGTTTAAATACTACGTGCGGAAATACATAAAAAATAAATTAAAAGACTTTAAACAACGCCTTCCTCGATCTTCCAACAGTACATTCAATCAATCATTCCCCAATACACATGCCAAGCTGCCACGAATCTGTCTCGCCTTCCAAGTTCATTTTCCTACAGCATCTAAAATAAAAGGAATGAGCCTAATTCCCAGCAAGGAAAATATACTAAAAACATATATCATAAATCATAAGACTATATCATAAAATATATACTATAAAACATATGACATAAAAACGTATATCATAAACAACTACAATATTAATGGCCATTAACTCATTACTGTGGAATTTGATAAAACCATCTAGGTCCTCAGTCTACTAATCGAGGTAGGGTAAATCATAACTCTAATCCACGAAAATGATAAAAATTCTTGGGGTTTGCTATCTAAGTGAACCAAGTGACTACAAAACATATATCATATCACATATCATAACATTTCGTATAAACACATACAATCTAACCTATTTCCCTTACCAAAAACTGAGATATGGAGACAAGAACGGGATTAGAACACTCCTAAAACCAACAGTAAAAACCATGAGTTTCTAAAGTAAAGGAGATGAAAAAGAGAACTAAACCATCAAAGTAGAAACTTACCGAAGAACCTTAAGTTTCAAAAACTTAAACACCTAACCAAGAGTCATAACAAAGAGTTAGCATCTGAAAAAAAAAACAAAAGAAATCTAAAGAACTATGAAGAACCGAACTTGAGGATAAGAATACCTTGAATGGACTATGACTTTGATCTACACCTTCATACCAAAAAAACACTCTATCTTACTTCCCAAGTGTTTAGAAAAGCTTATATTGGAAAAGATTTCATCCCAAAACCCAAGTGTTTTCTCTCTAGAGTATTCTTAGCAGCTTGGATGCTCTGATGAATGCTTGAATGATAAGTGAAATGGCTGAGTACTAGGTCATATTTATAGAATTTAAGTAGTGAAACTAACCCCTTTTAAAATGAATAAATACATGAATATAAATTGAAAAGAATTGCATTTTTGTTTAAACAGATGCCCAAAACTCGGTCAAAAATGTTCCAAAGCAAGTCTAAGTGGTTAAGGGTTGTTTCTAGCTCGGATTCCACGAACTTTCAAAATATGAGTGTGGAAATGATATATTGCCCCCTATAGGCGATATATCGCCTCCCCCATATTCCCAGCCTCTGTTGTTTCATTCGTGCAAAGTCGATGTGTTTTCCATATCTTCCGTAGGCGACATATCGGCCCCTATAGCTGCAATATATTGGCATACGTTGATATATCAAACACGTTTTTGCACTCTTTCAGCATATTTGAAAATGATTAAACAGCTTTGAATGAGTAAAACGTAATCCTAACAGCTGCTGGAAGGTTCTAGAGCTTCTAGATTTATCCTTTATTAAATTATTCATCCAAAATGCTTAAATCCTTAAATAAACATGCTTGTGACAAGTGTCACGTTCTTATTAATTCTATCTAAACCTTGGGTTATAATAAATAATTTTTCTAGGACCAGCTATATTAATCAAATCTTATCTTATAATTAATATTTCTAAACTATAGGTTAAACTTATAAAATCCTTAACTTTTTCTATGAGTTTCCAAATAAATCCCGGCTTGAACCAATATCCACGAAAACTAACATACTACCAGCTACTACTAGCTACTACTTCTATTATCTAGCTAAGTAAAATTTCGAGACACTACAATTCTCCCCCACTTAAAAGAATTTCATCCCCAAAATTTACTTACCAAAAAATTCCGGATATTGTGCTACGATGTCTTCCTCCAACTCCCACGTTGCCTCCGATTCTGAACTATTACTCCATAGGACCTTGACTATTGGAATATTCTTAGACCGTAATTCCTTCATCTCCTTCTCTAGGATGCTAATCAGTCGTTCCTCATAACTCAAGTATTTTGGGAGTGCTAACGTATCGTACTTGAGGACGTAAGATGGGTCTGACACATATCTACGCAGCATCGAGATGTTGAACACATTGTGGCTATTTGCTAGAGCTGGCGGTAAGGCTAATCTATATGCAATTATTCCCACCTTGTCCAATATCTTGAAAGGACCTATAAACTGGGGACTAAATTTTCCTTTCTTCCCAAACCGCTTCACTCCTTTCATAGGAGATATCTTTAAGAAGACTTGAACTTCGACTTTGAATTTGACATCTCACCACTTGGCATCCACATAACTTTTCTATCATCTCTGAGCAGTGAACATACACTTTCTAATTAGCACCACTGCATCCAAAGCCTTTCTAATAGCTTCGGGTCCAAGAAGTTGTCTTTCTCCTACCACGTCCCAATGTAACGGCGATCAAATCTTCCTTCCATAAAGTAACTCATAAGGTGCCATACCGATCATTGACTGGTAGCTATTGTTGTAGGAGAACTCTATAAGTGGCAAATACTTACTCCACTATCCTCTGAATTCTAGTACACAAGCATGCAACATATCTTCTAAAATTTGTATGGTATGCTCGGACTAACTGTCGGTTTGAGGATGAAATGTTGTACTAAGGCTTAACTTGGTACCCATGGCTTGCTGCAAGCTTTCCCAAAATCTTGATGTAAACACTGATCCTCTTTCTGATACTATGGGCTTAGGGATTCTATGCAGTCGTACTATCTCTTGTACATAAATGTCTGCTTACTAGTTTGCAGTGTACGTAGTCTTGACAGGCAGTAAGTGAGCTGACTTGGTTAGTCTATATACCACTACCCAAGCTGAGTCGTGCTGCGTATATGTTCGTGGTAATCCTATCACAAGGTCCATGGCTATGTCTTCCCACTTCCATTTTGGAATACTAAGTGGTTGCAATAAGCCTGCAGGTCGTTGATATTCCACTTTTACTTGCTGGCATATAAGACATTGGACACATATTCTGCTATGTTTTTTTCATTCCTGGCCACCAATATAGTGCCTTAAGGTCATGAGTCATCTTGGTCGACCTCAGGTGAACTGAGTATGGGGTATTTTGTGCCTATTCTAATATCTTCATCTTAATTCCATGGTCATTCGTCACACATACCCGACCCTAATATCTCAAGAACCCCTGTCTTGATATGGAGAAATTTGTGGCCTTGCCTTATTTGACGAAAGCCATATTTGTTACTAATCTGTCATCATGCCCTTGCATGATCCGTATATCTTCTAATAGATTTGACTGGATGGACAAGTTAGCCAGTTGACCAACAAGTTAGCCAGTTGACCAATGACTACTTCTATTCTAGCATTGATCAACTCTTGTTGTAGCGGCTTTTCTATTCTGGATAATGCTGCTAGATTTCCGTAACCCTTCCGACTTAGCGCATCTTCAACTACGTTCGCTTTTCCTGGGTGGTATAGAATTTCACAGTCATAATCCTTTACTAGTTTTAACCACTACCGCTGCCTCATATTGAGCTCCTTCTGTGTGAAGAAATACATTAAGCTTTTGTAGTCTGTATAAATCTCACACCATTCTCCATAAAGATAATTGCGCCATATTTTCCATGCAAAGACCACCGCTACCAACTCCATATCGTGTGTTGGATTGCATTGCTCG
This sequence comes from Humulus lupulus, assembly GCF_963169125.1. NCBI lineage: Eukaryota > Viridiplantae > Streptophyta > Magnoliopsida > Rosales > Cannabaceae > Humulus > Humulus lupulus. The sequence goes on from NC_084793.1 coordinate 207,475,201, forward strand.
TATTCCTTCAGCTGCCTTGAGGCGTAGGCCATCACTCTGTCATTTTGCATCACCACACAAGTTGAACCTTGCTTCGACGAATCACGGTATACTACAAACTTTTCATTGGGTGTCGGTACACAAAGTACTGATGCTGAGCATAGATTATCCTTGAGCAACTGGAAACTCTCTTCACATCTATCTGTCCAGTTGAACTTTTGATGTTTCCGGTCAGGTCGGTAAGCAGAGTGGCAATCTTGGAAAAGCCTTCTACAAATATCCGATAATAGCCTACTAGACCGAGAAAACTTCTAACATCTAACGCATTCTTAGGTCTTAACCAATCCTTCACAGCCTCTACCTTAGCTGGGTCTACAACAACTCCATCCTTTGATACTATATGGCCAAGGAACGCTACTTGCGAAAGCCAAAATTTTCACTTCTTGAACTTGGCATAAAGTTGATGCTCCTTCAATCGCGACATTATCAATCTTAAATGTTCCTCGTGCTCTACTTCGTCCTTGGAATACACCAAATTATCGTCAATGAACACTATGATGAATTTGTCCAAGTAATCCTAGAAGACCCGATTCATTAAGTCCATAAATGCGGCTGGAGCGTTGGTAAGACCAAAAGACATAACTAGAAACTCGTAATCTCCATATCGAGTTTTAAAAGTTGTCTTTGGTATATCCTCCTCCTGTACCTTGAGCTGGTGATAATTGGACCGTAGATCAATCTTAGAAAACATGGTCACTCCTCAGAGTTGATCAAATAAGCCATCGATCTGGGGTTGCGGGTACTTATTCTTAATCGTCACCTTATTCAGCTCACGATAATCTATACACATTCACATACTTTCATCCATCTTCTTCACAAATAGAACCAATGCTCCCCATGGAAAATGGCTTGGTCTGATGAAACCCAAGTGTAAGAGTTCTTGTAACTGCATTTTCAACTCCTTGAGTTCAGTTGGTGCCATCTGGTATGGTGCCCTTGAGATAAGCTCGGTTCCCAGTACTAGTTCAATTGTGAAGTCAATATCTCGAGTCGACGGCAACCCTGGTAAGTCATTAGGAAATATTTCTGGAATTTCCTTTATAATGTGGACGTCTCAAACCTTTAGTGGTGTTTCCTTTGCCACATCCGTGATGCTTGCTAAGAATACATGACATCCTTTCTCTATCATCCTTTGAGCTTTGAGAGATGAGATAAGTGGTGTCCATAGTCTTGAAACCTTTCCCATAAAACATAGTCTCTGATCGTCAGGAGGTTCGAACGTCACTTACTTACGTCTACAATCGATGGTTGCGCCATGCCTTGCTAGCCAATCCATGCCCAGTATTACGTCAAAGTCTTTCATTTCTAGCTCCATCAGGTCTCCTTCTAGTTCTGCACCATCGAGTTTTATTGGTACACCTTGTACTATTCGTGATGATAGGACTACTTCGCCCGAACGCAATTCTATCATAAACCTAGTTCTAAATCTTTCACAGGTTTGTCCAATTTCTCTATCATTCATAACGAGATATACGAGTGTGTTGCTCCCGAATCAAATAATACTGAACATATATTATCGAGGTTAGGAATATGACCTATAACCACTTTGTTACTAGCTTCGGCTTCTCCCTGGGTCAAGGCAAAGACTCTGGCTAGAACAATCTTGTTGTCCCTTTTTTCTATTTGTTTGAGCTGTGGACATTCCCTCTTCCGATGACCTTCCTGGCCATAGTTGTAACAACCTTTGGTGTTGGCACAACACACTCCATGATTTCTTTATTGGCATTTGGAGCATTGCAGGTATTCTACATAACCCGATCTATTATTACCGTTGTTATTCCATGCTCTTTTGTCACCATCGGCCTTCTTACTATCAGGATGCTTCCTCTTCTGGCCATTATTGTTGTGCTGGTGGTTGTTGTTTTCTTTCTGACCATTCTGCGTCTAATTCTGCTGCTTAGGTTCAGACTTACTAGCCTCCTTACTAACATTTGCCTGAAGCCTCTCCACCTCTATAGTCGTTTCTAAAGCATCGGCGTAAGAAGTGGTTCCAGGATTTGCTAGCTTGACTCCAAGCTCAATCTTTGATCTAAGTCCCCTGGTGAACTTTGTGACCCTCAAGAAGTTGGTTGGAACCAATTCTAGTGCGAACTTGGCTAGTCGATCAAATTTTCGAGCGTACTCGACTACCGTTAAGTTGCTCTACTTCAGACTGGTGAATTCTTCTACCCTTGTAGCAATGACTGCCCAGTTGTAGTAATTCTTTTGAAAGACCTCCAAAAATCTAGTCCATGTCATGGTGGCGATGTCGTGAGTTTGCTGTACTAAATCCCACCAGATTCTGGCATCCTTCTTCAGAAGAGACGAAACGCAAGATAACCGGACTGCGTTGCTGAAGTTAATGTGTGCAAGTATTAGCTCTACATTTCTGAGCCATTTTTCCCCCTTGAAGGGGTCTGTTGTCCCTTCAAAGTTTCTAGCGTGCTGCTTACAGAAACTCTCATAGATTGGCTCTATGTACTGAGCTGCATAAGGCCCGTAATTCGCCATTGGCCATCCCCCATATGGACCTACTGGCTAGGGCGCTTGAGCCACTGGCTGAGGCCGCGGTTCCGGCTTAGGCTGGAGCTGAGTCTTATGCTGCGGCTGATTCTGTTGTCGTTGTTCCTGCAGCAATTCTTCCACTTGTTGACGTAACCTAACATTCAAGGCGATGTTGTCAACTGGAGGTGATGGACTGTTGGCAATAGCATTGGTAGCACGCATTCCCCTTCTTCGAACTTGAGGGTCTTCGTCATTCTCGTTGGCGGCGCTGGAGGCATTGCCAGTTGTGCGTGCAGACCTTCTGAGCGAGATCTTCAGAAAAGTTCTAACAGTCGAGAAAAACATTTTAGAACTTACCCTAATTGGTTCTAAGGCAAAACTTATTCTAAGAAAACATAACTCGGACCTATCAGTTATGATTTCTTATGAAAAATTATGTAAGCCTTCTTTATAATTCGGGTGTGTTTCTATACTTAGAAAATTTAGCCATCTTTATTATTTTCTAAGTCTAATTCTAACCATCCTATATGACTCAATTCTCAGGCTCGAAACTCATCATTGTTCCAAAGTTAACCATATTGAGGGAGGGCTGGGATCAGTAAAATCATTCCCACTACTATGGCCCCCTAAACTCTCAATACAGAACCCAGTCCATTGATTTGTATCCACCGTCATTGAACTCGGTCATTAGTTATTTATTCCAAATTTATTATGATTGTAGAAAAAAATCAAACTCATACATGTCATTATAAAATAACAAGTTATTCATTTGAAAAAAAAAATATTTTCACTATGTACAATCATAAATGCAAAAATAAATAAAGAAATAAGTAAACTAAACTAACAAAATAACTAGGGTAAATATAAAAATTAGGATCTTCTACATCTGACCCTTCATCTAACATATCATCATCTACTTCTTCATAATCATCATTATCTTTAGCCTCAAAACTACCTCGGGGAAGATTCATGAAGAGGCTATGCTTTTGTTCATTAGTGAATTAAAATTCAAACATAGAGGTGAACATAAGTATGAGAAAATAATATCTCATAGCTATTGGTAAATCATCTTCATCATCTATTGTCTCCCATAATTCTTCTAATGTTGAAATTACAGAAGGAAAATTCTTAAAAAACCTAATTACTAGGATATATTGTTCCATAGCTCTCATCATAAATTGCTTAGTAGTTTGAAGGTGAACTATCTCCTTGTGAAATAAGATCAATCTCTGAGTGATTCTTTCTAGCACTCCTTTTGTATTCCTTGGCTCTCTAATCATTTTCAATGCCTTAACGGCACGGATATCATGATAGGTCAAGGCTCCATCCATTCTTAGCTGAAAACATAATGACTAAAACGTTAGCTATTAACATAAACATAATAATCATAACATAAACACTTACATTGGCAGTTAGATCCAGAGCTTGTGCGTGTGTATCAAGGAGAACTTCATGCATATGAACTGTGCCTCTGGTACCAAGTGTAATGCCCCGACTAATTCTAGACCTCAGACCATTAAAAACTACTAATCATAGCTACTATCTTGGAATACATACAAAAGAAATAACATAACTTTATTTAAAATCCAAAATAGTGTACGAAATACAAAATAAGGTATGGGTACCCATTGTTTAGTACATAAAATAGAAAAAAAAACATAAAATTTAATCAATTGTTTAAATACTAAGTGCGAAAGTACATGAAACATAAATTAAAAGATTTTAAACAACGTCATCCTCGATCTTCCAGCAGTCCATTCAGTCAATCCATCCTTAATACACATCCCAAGTTGCCGCGAATCTGCACCAACTAAAATAAAATGAATGAGTCTAATGCCCAGCAAGGAAAATCTACTAAAAACATATATCACAAATCATAGGACTATATCAAAAAAACATATACTGTAAAACATATGACGTAAAAACATATATCATATAGGACTACAATATTAATGACCATTAACTCATTACCGTGGCATGTGATAAAAACATCTAGGTCCTCAGTCTACTAATCGAGGTAGGTTAGATCACAAAATAGTATATGATAACCCATCTAGGTCCTCTGTCCACTAATTGAGGTAGGGTAAATCATAACTCTAATCCACGAAAATGATAAAAATTATTGGGGTTTGCTATCTAAGAAAATCATATGCCCAAGAGACTACAAAACATATATCATATCACATATCATATCATAGCAGAAAAAAAATATCATAACATTTCAAATAAACACATATAATCTAACATATTTTCCTTACCAAAAACCGAGATATAGAGACAAGAACGGGATTGGAACACTCCTAAAACCAACAGTAAAGACCATGAGTTTCTAAAGAAAAGGAGATGAAAAATAGAACTAAACCATCAAAGTAGAAACTTATC